>NW_007260156.1:349299-364560 GCF_000164805.1 Carlito syrichta | reverse complement strand
GCGATTCCGGGGAACCTGCGGCGGGCGGGGAAGGGAGGGGGAGGGTCTCTGGGACCTCCCCTCAGTGAAGAGGGGTTTTCTGCCTTCGCACCCTTGCCGGGAGCCTCGGGCTTGAGTGACAGCTGGGAGCGACCCACGCGGAGCAGCGCAGCCCCTGTCCTATCCTGTTGCGCTGAATTCCTCGGCGTTCTCGTCCAGCCCGTGGAAGGGGGCTCGTGGCTCCCGCGTTATTCCGGACCTCCCGACCACGACACCGCCTAGGCAGGTCGTCCCTGAACGCCCCCGCCTCACTTAGAGCACACATCCTAGCGTTCCAGGGGACTTTTCCAAGTTGCATCACTGTTTGGCCTCTAGACAGGTGCTTGGCTGTCATATTGGAGTTTTACACAGGACTTTAAAAACTTTGTATATTTGCTATGCGTGTCTCCTCTCTCGCCTCCCTCCATCCCAGAGAAGCAGTGCCTTTCCAAGCGGCTCAAGACGCAGCTGAAAGCATGCTGGGAATTCTTTGGGGGGCATTGGTTCTCAAATTTGGCTGCACATCTGGAGAGTTTTAAAACGTACTGACGCCTGCACCCCACGCCCAGAGATGCGGATTCAGTGGGTCTGGGTTGCAGGCTGCACAATAGCATTTTTACAACTCCCAAGTGATTCTAGTGTGCAGTCCGAGTTTTGAGAACCTCTGCTTTGGAGTTGCTCCCACCAGCCACTTTTTGATCTGCTAGAGATAGTCCTGATCTGGAACTCATCCCAGGCACTCTGGAGTCTTCTGTAATCCTTCTCTCCACCTGAGGACCCTGCTGGCTGGTGCTTTCCAACCTTCGACATCAGATGGTGCCCTTTTTTGAAGTTCCCTTTGTTTCTGCCTCTCTGCTTACAGTAAATATTGCCAGGAAACTTTCTGCCAAGGAGGAGGGAGTGTAGGCATTAGAACCAAGGAGTCCTTGCTAGGGTCAAGGGTATAATACAGGGTTGTCCTCTTCAGGAAAACCAAGTGATAATTTGACTTGTCATATTTGGAAATAACTTCAGATTAAAAGAACAAATACTTTAGGAGTTGGTCAGCTCTAGGAGACCCCTTCACACACACACACACACACACACACACACACACACAATGGTTTTGCATAAATGAGGGAAATTTTCCTTCCAGTAGTAAAGCCAGCATAATTCTTAATGTTGATATTTGTGTTAATGTATGTGCCTTTGAAGGTTAAACTTATTCTTGATGTGTGATGAAGTCCTGCAGATGGAAAACAGTATATATTTCTTATTGATAGAACTTCTGAGTTGGAGAATTAGTGCCTTACAGGAGCATGGCACGTTGGCGGTGACACCCTGGGCACCTGTCAAATGATCTTAAAAATGACAGGGAAATAGGACTAAGGAAAATTTAAACATATGCTTATACTGGCTGAATTAGATCATATGTATTTTATTAAGAAAGTGTGTTTTTGGAGTCCTTGTTATGAACACCAGGGATCTTGGTCTCCGGGGATCTTGGTTAATTTAGTTTTGTATCCTAAGTCTGATTTTTGTATTAGATTCCCACCTGGATATTGCTACCTGGCTATATATCAATGGCTTTACGTTTTTCTTAGGTGTTGGCTCTCTAGATTTTATTTTTATTAGCAGTGTGATGACGTACTTCCAAGAATGTCCTCCAGAGGTGAAAGAACATTAATGCTCATTTCTGGCTCCTCACATAAGTCAAAAGAACATTCATTTTGAAAAAAAAAAAAAAATCACATCATTTTGCTCGTTTGGTCTTCCTTCTTTTCCCACCTTCCACTACTCTGCCCTGCTGCTGTCAAGTCTTCACTTACTGGAAGTGTGCCCACTGGGAGAGCTGTCTTCATTGTCTTGGTTCTGGCTGGAGAGTGGGGGTTATGGGGAGTGCCTGGTCTCACAGGGTGGCCCCTGACCCGAGTCCTCTACCTTTGGGGAACAAGACCATATGGAAAGTGTTCTACTTTTTTTTCTTTTTTAGACCATGCCAACAAAATGAAGCCATATTATCAAATGGTTTGTTAATGTGCAAATTTTCTTTCAATTTTGGGGAAAAATGTTTATTTAAGGATGCTGTTGAAGTCATGGTGTCTGAAAAGTTGCATCTGAGCTGCAATAGTTACACTAGGAATATAATAAAACGTGTTGACCCTGCTCCCTCCTGCAAAAAAAAGAGAGAGAGAAAAGAAAAAAAAAGTATATGTAAATGAGGACCTAAACAGCTTTATTGAATTTCTCACTTTGGGATAGCAGCTCTAATATTCTAAAGTGATTAGAAGAAGGAAAATGAAGAAAAATATGAAAAAAGAGGTTTGAGTAGCTTCTTCATTTAGGAAAAGGGTAGAAAACATCCAGAAGAGACCTGTGTTAAGAATTGACTGCCCTATTGGCTTCCTACCCTCCCCCCCACTTTAAGTTAATTTGCTTGTGCTGAAGGGATGGTTAAAGAAACTTAATGACTGCCTTAACTCTCTTCCTCCTAACATCCTTTATCTATGAGATGCCATTGACTTAAAAAACAAAACCCAACAACAACAAAAAAACTGTGTGCCTTTCCTCTCTTTTTCTCCTCTGATTCTGGCATTAAAGGGCAGTGGAATGGCTGAGAGGTTGGCATCAGAGCAGGAAAACAAAGTTCAAGGGGAATTGAAAATTGGGTAATTTTCCGTGAATGCCCAAGTGCTTACTTTATTCTGGCATGTGACATTGCTGTTATCAAGAAACAAGTTATGACTTGAAAACCCTGAAAATAGAAAAGAAAAAAAAGGGGGGGGTTGATGGGATCAGCACTAGAGTTGACTGGCCTTTACCCAGGAGGGAAGCTTATTGGAGTTTTCCCTCAAATGTCCCAGTTCCAACCCCCTTTGCATTCTCTCTCCATCCCCCAAACCAATATCCTTGGGAGAGAGAGTGCTTCATCTTAAATTCACACCAAGGTGTTTTTATGTTTTTCATTTCTTTATTCACTCATTGAACAAATTCTTACAAAGTTCCTGCTACTGGCAGAGCTCTGTATCATGCACTGAGTTGCTGATAAAAAGGATGCAGACTCTGTCTTAAGAAGCCTGAGGTCAGGTGGGGCTGTAAGTCATGGGTTGCAATATTAGGAACTTCTCTAGTCAAGATGAGCACAGAGACCTGTGGGTACCATGAGGCACCTGGCTAGCCTCACCTAGGGAGATACCGCCTCAATTCACTGGCACAGCAAGCACGAGAAACACTTCACTTGGGTTTAGAGTTTACAATATTTTCTTAGGGCCCCACACCACATTTTAAAGGACTGATTTTGGAAATTTTTCTGACTGGAGGAGCAGGAAGGTGCAGGTACCCATCGTGGGGATGTGGGGAGTGGAAGAAGAGGAGGCCAGACTCCAGGGAAGCTCATGGAGAATGTGGCTGGATCCATTTTTGGCTTCTTGGTACCTGGCAAAGTGGCTTCCCCTATCAGAGCTGGGAGGAGGGTACAAAAGCGTCCCGTAAAGACTACCGCCCTACTGTTTAGAGCAAGTGGTTTGGTTTGAGTGTGTGACTCCAACCAATGGGCGACATTTGTTTTTCATTATACCTTTGTCGCTTTAGGTTTCCTTGGACAGGTTGAAAGCTGGACCTCACAGTTTTTTCCTTGAGAAGGTGGTTTCCAAACAGCTGAGGTTTCCAAACCTGTAGCCCCACAGTTATAAGGGTAGTTACTGTTTGCTTACCGGCACCTTCTGAGTGCCAGGCAGCACATACAGCACTTCTCTTCCATTGCTTGGAACCCCTTACGTTCCTGATAGGCAGCGAACAGTGACCTCATTTTACAGATGAAGAGACTGAGGCCCTAAGAGGCACTGGATCCTGCAGAGGCTCACAGTGCTTGAACGTGGCAGAGTCGAGGTTTGAGAGTGCGTTGTTCTTTCTGAATAAAAAACAAAGTCCTTTCCGCTGTTTCTTGCTCCTCTTAAATTGAGCTAAGCCAGGCTGCCTGTAAACCCAGGACTTTGAGAGGCTGAGGTGAGAGGATTGCCTGAGTCCAGGGGTTTCAGACCAGCCTGAGCAACTTGGCGAGACCTTGTCTCTACATCAAATAAAAAAAAAATTAGCTGGGCATGGTGGCGCATGCCTGTAGTTGGAAAGCTGAGGTGGAAGGATAGCCTGAGCCCAGCAAATCGAGACTGTGGTGACTGTGAGCATGCCACTGAACTCCAGCCTGGGTGAGAGTGAGACTTCAACTCAAAAACAAAAACAAACAAAAACTAGGACTAATTAAGAAAATTAAAAAAAAAAAAGAAATTGTGTTTTCAGTGCCTTAAAAAAATCACGGTCTCCTTAGGCCTGGATTGATTTGTTGTTTTTCTTTACTAGATGAGGTGTAATATTAGACTAAACACAATTGCAGCCTTGTGATCCCAAGGGAAATTTTATGGAAACCTATTTTTTTTAGATATTTTAAAGGGAGGGCAGATTAGGCTGTTCAGAAAGGCTCTGAACAGATCTCACATCCTGGATTGGAGAGACGTTACCTCCACATTTCAAGTCCTGCAAACCTATGAATTTCTGTAGATAATTGGTTGTTGGGTAAGAGATTAAAAACAAAATTCAATGTTGGACATTCTGGAGAAGAACAAAGCTGTGCACATCCAATTCCTGTTTATGTGGTACTTACAACAAAAACAAAACTTTGCAACCTAGTAATTACCTTGAGCTCTTAAAATGACAGGTAGTAAGGACTTAGAGGCTGTATGGAGGTATAATTAGTGAAGATGAGTTTAAAACAGGGTTAATGAATGAGTGTTCATTACTACAATGGGCTCTAGCTGGACATTTGAACCCAAGAAGGATCAGCTCCAGGGAGCATTTCCAGGGACTTAGTGGAGGGTCGCCATGGAGTTAGAGTGTTTGGGATTAGAGCACAGGGCATTTGTTATGAACATGAAATATTTCTGCCAGCCAGGCCGGAAGCCTCTTTGTTTACAAGGTAGAGTTTATTCCCTGCCGTCCAATCACAGGGATTTCTGCTTGCCTTAGGTAGAGTATGTATGTAATGTTTCAGGTCATTGCTTTGTAGGTTTTTAGGTCTATAAAACCCCCTTATTACTAATAATCTTTTGCTGTATGTCTCTCTGCTGGAGGATTGAGGTAAGATAGCCATAGTTTTCTAGTTTTGGCCTCAATAATTCTCTTGGTTTTGATCTCATACTCCCCTTAGTGTTCTATCTTTATAATTTGTTGCAATTGAAACAGACCCTCTGTTTTCCTTGCACATTTATAGTCCACACAGGGAAGAGAGACTACTGTGACCAGGACTCCCCAGCAATCCTGTGATGGGATCATGGTTAGTCCCATATTCCAGGGGAGGAAGCTGGCTCTTTGAGGTTGGCAGGCAGGGACTACGTGGGAGTTTGGTGATTCTAGCTTAGATTGTCAGACTCTCATCACCTGGACTCTTTTGACTTGATTACAAAAGAAAAAGAGGCTGGTGTAGTGGCTCATGGCTGTAATCCCAGCACTTTGGGAGGCTGAGGCAGGTGGATCTCTTGAGCCTGGAAGTTCAAGACCAGCCTGGGCAATATAGTGAAACTTCGTCTCTAAAAGAAACAAAACAAACAAAATAAAAAGACCCAGTTTGCAAGGTCATGAAGAAGTACTAGTATATCCTATAAACTAACATTTATCCTAGAACTTCGTTGTAGCTGTATTGATAGCTTTAAAAAAAGGTTTGATTCTTTATCCTTTTTTACTATGTGGTTTTTATCTTCCTTTCTAAAAACACTGGCTTACTCAGAATTACACAGCAACAACTGAAAAGTTGATTAGACGCTTTCTTTGCCCTAATCAAGTATCACAAACCTGGAAAGTTCACTGAGAGTGGTGATGACTGTGAAAGCTTTAGGAGCTAGAAAGGGAACTGATAAAGCTTTAGGAGCTAGAGAGGGAGATAAGAGAGAGAGAATAGTTTGCAAAGAGGCTGCAGGGTGGAGTTGACTGAACTTGAGATTTCTTTTATTTTTTTATGAGTTGGAGTCTCATTCCATTGCCCAGGCTGGAGTGCAGTGGCACATTCATGACCACCCCAGCGTCAACCTGCTGGGCTCCAGCGATCCTTCTGCTTCAGCCTTACAAGTAGCTGGAAGAACAGGTGTGTGCTACCACACCCGGCTAATTTTTAAAAAATTTATTGTAGAGATGTGGTCTCACCATGTGCCCAGTCTGTTCTTGAACATGCAGGCTGAGGCAATCTTCTTACCTTGGCCTCCCAAAGTGCTGGGATTACAGGCTTGAGCCACTAAGCCTACCCAAGATTTCTTTTACTTGTGAGTTTCAGGTTTGGGGCTTAAGCACTTTTGCTCCAGTCGGGTCCGACCAGCTTAGCCCTAACTGTCTGTGATGTCATCCAGCTTAGCCCTGTCTGTGCTGTCGTGGGCTACCTACCTCTACCTTCCTCTGGGGGTGTGTGTGTGGGGGGGAAGAAGGTCGAGTGAGAGGAGAGGGGAATGGAGGGCAGGAGATTAGACCTCCTGTTAGCTGATTCTCCAAATCTGGCTCGCTCAAGGCCTGTCCTTAGAGGCCTGAATCCAGCTCTCGGGGTGTGAGGCAGCTAGGTGGGGTACAAAAGAGAGGGTGACTAGCCTCTTTCTAGGATACCTGCCCAAGATCAGTAATTCCCATACTCATCGCAAATACTCCTAGAGCATTACCTCCAGCCCTGTCCTGAGAGCTTTTACTATAGCAACTCTATGGGATAGTTACTATCATAAACCCATTTTGCAGGTGAAGGAAACAAGACCATGGGAAATTGTGTAACTTGTCAAAGTTGTGGGATCTGGGGTTTGGATCCTGGTTGTTGTCCAGCTCTGGGCGAACAGCTATTGCTTCTCTAAACACAGAGCTCTGGCTATGCGCTGGCTCTTCAGTCATCCTTAACTTATTCATTTCTTCAACAAATTATTGGTGGCTCATATATGCCTTTATCTCAGCAATTAGAGTGTCATCAGTTAGATGCTGTGGCTCACACCTGTAACTTGTACTTTGGGAGACTGAGGCAGGAGGGTTGCTTGAACCTAGGAGTTTAAGACCAGTCTAGGCAACATAGCGAGACCTCATTTCTGCAAAAAAAAAAAAAAAAAAAAAAAATTAGCTGGGCATGGTGGTGTGTGTCTGTAGTCCCAGCTATTCAGAAGGCTGATGCTGGAGGATCGCCTGAGCCTAGGAGTCCAGGCTGTGGTGACCCTGATTGTGCCACTGTACTCCAACCTGGGTGACAGTGAGACTCTGATTTTAAAAAAAGGAAAAAAAGAAAAAGAACACGAGTGCTCTTTGTTTATATGTCTACATTCCCACAAACTTCTAAAGGAACTTATAAAGAGGAGGGATCTCTTTCCCGAACTTGATGCCTGGCATCAAGCAGAAAATAGGTGCTCAGTAAAGCTTTGTGGAAGGAGAGATGGAAGACAGTCAGTCTTTTGAAACTTGACATCCTTGGATTTCCTCTGCCTCTCCCTAGCAGCCACAGTGATGTCTAAACCGAATAACAGAAGGGTGAGAGTGTTTCACAAAAATAATGAGAGCGAATTCTTGATAAAACCATGCTATTTTGTATGCATTTCAAGTTCATGACCGATGGTTTTTTTGCTTGTTTTTACTTAAAGCATTTATTATTTGAAGAGCATCCCTACACCCAGCTCACAGAAGGCCTCCAGTTTTCCAGGTATTGGGGCCTGCTCTTGCCATTAGGTCTGCAGACAATATTTTCTGCAGAGTCAAGGACAAAACACTCATAGGGTTCAAGCCCGCCATCCACTGTCCTAGGGTGAGGCACAGCTTAGCACTTAAATACTTGAGTTTGTAAAAAGTAGTCCCATCAGCCGGGCTCGGTGGCTCAGCCTGTAATCCCGCGCCTTTGGGAGGCTGAGGTGAGTGGATTGCCTGAGCCTGCAGGTTCGAGACCCGCCTGGGCAACTTGGGGAAACCTCATCTCTACAATAAATAAAAAAAATTAGCTGGACGTGGTAGTGCGCGGCTGTAGTTCCAGCTTCTCGGAAGGCTGAGGCGGAAGGATCGCCGGAGCCCAGCAGGTCGAGGCTGCGGTGGCCAGGAGCGGCCACTGCCCTCCAGCCTGGGTGACAGAGTGAGACTCCAACTCAAAAAAAAAAAAAAAGTAGTCTCATCTCTTGTGTTTTCACTCCTTCACTGTGGGGTAAGAATATTAGGGTCCCACCTGGATTGGGAGCCCTATTTACCCATTACTAGGAATGTGGTTCTGGCAAGTTCCTTTCCGGTTTGGAGTTTGCTTCCTCATCTGTAAAACAGGAGTGTGACTCCTACCTCATGGAGTAGTTAGGGACACATCTCCTTGACACAGTAGAATCGTTCTCAAACAAGCCCCCCCCCCCAGACTTTTGACAATATCTTGAGACATTCTTGGAGGTCATGGGGGCTAGGAACTATTGGCATTTAGTGGGGAGAGGCCAGGGATGCTACTAAATATCCTTCAGTGCACAGGTCAGCCTCCCACCCCAAAGAATTATCTGACCCAAAACGTCAGTAAGTGCCAAGACTGAGAAACTGGCACAGTGGAACCTACCTCTAATAGCAGTAGCTTTTTTCTGGCATCGCTGGCCAAAGGTAACTATTGACAGAGATTCCCTCCTTTCTTTAGTAGGGTGGAAAGAATGGAACTGAACCTTGATGCTTCTGGGTTACCCACAGGTACCCCTGAAGTGGGATCAGCTACTTCACTCTCCGTTAAGCATGTCTTAACTTCATTTGTAATGTGTTTGCATCATCTACATATAAATAACCATGCTAACGCTGGCAAACTCCTTAACATCTCTGGCTAGTTAAACCCAGCCCTTGAGGAAGATGGGGCTGGGGGGAGGGGGGAGGAGGCCTGGGGTGGCTACAGATCTTGTGACCTTACCTTTCTTCTCTGTAAAGGGACAGGTAACCGTATTACCCTTCCACCTCATCGTCTTGTTCCGAGGACTAAATAACATAACTCTGCATGTGTGAAAATAGCTTGTGATTCCTAAGGTGTCCCTTTTGGAGGTGTTTTTCAGAGGACCCGGTTCATAGCTGATCACACAATCAAGGCCATTAAACAGGGCTGAACAGTAAAAAAAATCTGTGTTGTGGGCAAAGTGGTAGATGGGGTCCCCTGTACAGTTCCTGCAACAGAGTGTGTGACTCGGGGTGGTGTGGTCCAATGTCTGACCCCATGAGCTGTGGCTGAAAATTATCTGGTCATCCTATGTGTCCAGGTTCAACTTTTGACTTTCCCTGTATTTGTTGTGTGACCCTGTGCAAGCTATTGACCTTGTTGTGCCTCAGGTCCCTTACCTGTAAAAGAAGGATGATAATAATGATAACAATAACACCCACCTGATGATTGGTGTGAGGCTGCAGTGACGCGTCCTTGTGAAGTGCACAGTAAAAATGGAGGCTTAACTCAATGCATGAGTCGCTGTTAGTAAAATAATATTTATTTCACTTTGGGCTGTAGCTTGTGTGCATTTTTACTCAACTGAGGAAGAGACTGCTCCTGGTTTAGGAGCTGAAAAATGATCTTTCTGGAACTCCTTTTTTTTTGATGGTAAAATACATACGACATAAAATTTTCATTTTAACCAATTTAAAGTGTGCAGTACAGTGGCATTAAGTACATTCAAAGGGTTGTGCAATCATCACTACCATCTAATTCTAAAACTTTTTCTTTTTTTTTTTTTTGAGTTGGAGTCTCACTATGTTGCCTAGACTGGTGTGCAGTGGCCGCTCCCAGCTACTGCAGCCTCGACCTGCTGGGCTCCGGCGATCCTTCTGCCTCAGCCTTCCAAGTAGCTGGAACTCCAGGTGTGCGCCACCATGCCTGGCTAATTTTTTGATTTGTTGTAGAGATGAGGTCTCGCCAAGTTGCCCAGGTGGGTCTCGAACCCGTGGGCTCAGGCAATCCACTCACCTCAGCCTCCCAAAGCGCGGGATTACAGGCTGTTTAAAACCTTTTCATCCCTCTAAACGGAAACCCTGTACCCTTTAGGCAGTACTCCACATTCCTCCTTTCTCCCAGCACCTGGCAACCACTCATCTATTTTCTGTCTCTATGGAGCTGCCTGTTCTGGATATTTCGTATAAATATATTTCATAAATAGGTGGCCTTTTGCTTCTGGCTACCTTCACTTAGCAGATAGTTTTGAGGTCCATCTATGTGTTGTAATATGCATCAGCATGTCTCTACTTTTTACCTAGTGTCTTTTTGTAGAGCTCCCCAAGCCTTGGTTTCATCGGGTCTGTTGTTCTTCCAAGTCATGTTCTGTTTTCAAGTTTTAAGATGTCTGTCTTCATTTATTTTGATCCTTTTTGGCCAGCCTTATTTTTTCCACTTTTCCCATCCAGTGTTTCTAATAATGACCCTTGAAATGAATATTGGAATGAAGCTCACACGCCAGGTTCTTGGTGCTGCTGGGGAGTAGGTCTTACTAGGTATTTTATTTTTGTTGAAGAATTAACAGCAGGAGCACACACAGGGGCCCTGAGTTGTGCTTCTTTTCCCCATGACAGCGTGGCAGGTTTTAAAAACAAGTGTCTGGAAAACACCCACCAGGCCCCTTTTATTCATGGGTTTAAAAGCTTTCCACAATGAGAAGTGGCCCTCAATTAAGTCGTTTAATAAAAACCTCCCTCTGTTTTAAAGCATTCTTGGGAAGTGTTTACATTTAACGCCACTGCAGGCTTCTAAATGAGGAGCTGTGGAGTGAGTGATCCTTAACCTGTGACTTTAATAATATCCTTTGCTTTAGATTTCCAGGTGGAGCCTGGGCCAGATTTGTAGCTTGTCATTGACCCAGACTGGGTACAAAGATGGGGGTGGGGCATGGAGGGGGAAGACACTTTGGGTTATAACCTGCCCCGCTCAGCACCCACTGCTAAAAGATTCTGAGAGCTCTAAAGCCGCATAGACATGTAAAACTAGCTCAGTGGAGAGACTGGACTGAAAGGAGGTGAGGCATTTCCCAACCGGGGAAGGGCAATTGTCCACTTCCCTTCTTCCTCCCCCTACCGCTATTCTGACTTTATCAACAGGGTGGGGGGCTTTGGTGGGTAGAGATTAAAGAATTTAGGAGAGCAGTGCTGGTCTCCTGAGGCCCTGAGAGCTGGAGGAGGCTCTCCTTTTTCTCTCTGATTCCGGAGTGGTGAGTAAGCCCGAGAAGAGGAAAAGCAGCTGCTTTAGCTTCACTGAAAACTTTCGGATTTGTCATAAAGGAGTGTCCGGGAAAAGCTGTGTCCTGAAATAAATGACGTTCTAAGGGTGGTCTTCCTTTTGTACTACTTTTCTGAGGACCCTCATATAGTGCTGGATGAGGACAGGAGGTTGAGGGAATCCAGAGTTACTGGCCCAGGTCGGGGCTTTACAGGGGCTGCAGGGCTTGGTGAACGAGAGCCTGGACTGCCCGGGTCCGAATTTTGGCTCCAGGATTCTGTTCTGAGTTCACACGTGTGAAGTGCTTGGCGCAGTGTCTGGAGAGGGAGCTGGATGTGTGTGCGCGCTTACTTCTGTACTGACACTTCACTTTGATGAGGGCCCAGTTAGAATTGGAGCAATCCTTTTTGTTGTCACAGTCAATTTGCCCTCAGACCAGGCAGGCTTGCTCAGTCCCCGGGACAGGGTGACATCACTGGAAGGATGTCACCCTGTAGGAAACATGACTTGCCCATGGAGAACTTATGCTTGGTGAGTCTATTAAAGTTTTCTGAGGGAGAAAATAAAAGTGGGAAGAAGGCCAATCCAGTGGACATAGATTTTATTTAGACTTCCAAAAGCTCATTGAAAAGACTTCATGGCAAAGGTTACTAATGTGAGTCTCCCACGACTTTCTGAGTGGAGGTGACTGTAAAAAGAAATATGGACGAAACCGGTCTCTGTATCTTCCTCAAAAGGAGGAGAAAGGCATGGGGAAATCTTCACATGTGCAGATGAAACAAAATTCTGACAGTAAAAACAGACAGTGGAGCTGAACTATAGGGAAGACTTAAAATTTTTTTCTTTAATTTTGGACACTACTTGGGGATGTCAGTTGTGATCAGTGGTTGTCCCTGGGCAGTTGGGGTTTGGAACCAGGAATTGTGTCTGCTGCTTCTTAGCACAGCTACTGATCATGTGCCTGGGGCATCAGAGGTGCTGGGGAACATGTGTTGAGTGAATACATGAAGATTAGTGGAACTGAGGAGTTCATTATAAATGATTCAAGTTCTTTCTATCTTAGAAAAAGAATGCCTAGTTCCCAACTGTCCTTTAAGTAAATAGTACATTTATAGAAAGAAGATTTCGATGTCAATAAATGTAAGAATCAGATCACTTAAGTGCATAGATGCTGAGTTTCTTCCCTTTTGTGATTTGACTCAGGATAGTAAATGAATAAAATGAGCAGTAGCTTTGTCAACATAGGTCCTTCCCTCCCCTCAATAGAATTTAGGAAGTTTGAAGTTTTGCTTGATGAAAAAGGCACATGCAGGAATGCACATTTCCTACAGAAATGAATCTTTGTATATTTTTTTTCTCAGCTTCCTGTGGGCTTAGCATGGTGTCTCATGCGTAGGAATGCTCTATATGTATTTGAATGATAAATGAATCAGATTTACTTGAAATAAGCACAGATATTTTTTCACGGTATGTCTATTATATGTCAGGCAAACTTAGTTATATTTGTTCTTATAATGGTTGTATTGGATTGTGCTACATAATGTTGCTGTGTAACAAGCACCCCCAGCGCTCAATGTATTATGGCCACAAATGTTTATTTTCCACTCATCTGTAGATTGAGTGTGGTTTCGTTGACTGAAGAGGGGCCAAGCCAGACGCCAAGTGTTCCATTTAGGTTCAGGTCTATTCCACGTGTGTTTATTCAGGAGCCCAGGCTGAAGGCGTAGCAAATATGCAAGGCTAGTTCATTTGGTGGCAGATCACAGAAGCATAAGAGGGCGAGTGGAAATGTAGGATGTCTCTTAAGGCTTTGGTTCATAACTAACTGCCCCACCGTCAGTTTGCTGACAGTTCGTCAGCCAACACAGAGCCAGCTCCCTATCAGTGGGGTGGGGAGAATGTCTGGCCATTCTAGTGGTAGGATGAACAAAGTCGCTTGACAGGGAAGGTGGATGTATACAGAGGAGGGAGACTCTGAGAACAGTGATTCGGTTCACCACAGTGGTAGGGAATGAGTGAGAGGGAAAAAAAGATGGGTGTGGGCCAAACCGGCTTTTGGGAGCTTGCTAAACCTAGGCTGGCTTGGTGAAAAACCATAGACATTTTGTGCGGGTACCAGCCCAGGCCTTGGCAATTACTGTCAGTCAGCCTGGCATGCCCTGACTCTCAGCTGGCTGGATCCTGTGTCATATTCACTTACTGTGATAGTGCGCCAGGGAGTGCCACTGTCTGTGGGAGAAGCTTGATTTTCTTGTGGTCAGCAGTCATGACCTGACAGGCTGCCCACTGTGGTGCCAGGAGTGTGACTCGTTGAGAGGGCAAACAGAATGAAGAAGGACCAGATTATTTAAGGAGGCCAGGGCTTGGCTTACCCTTTTTTCATTGTCTCCTCTCAGCACAGAAGAAGTCAGCTTCATCCCACCTGGAATGGTCAGTGACAGTTTCTCATCGGGGTCTTTGTGGTCCATGTCCCAGTCTTCATAAGGACCTGGGCCTTGGCTTCCAGATCCCTTCTTCTACATCCAAAGAAACAGGCTTCAGGAGGGTAGGTGACTGCTCTCCGGCCAACCAGTTCCTAGGGAGCAGATGGGAACCAGGTCACCCCGTTGCCATCTAGTGCTTGTCTTTGCATACATCTGCGATGGTCTGAGCCCAGGCAGAATCATAATGGTGTCGAGCATGGCATTATATCCTGGCCCTAGGAAGGCAGGCAGTGCCTCTTTTCCCAAAGAAGCTACATGAACTTTGTGCCTCACATGGGGTGACAGGGAGAAGCAGAATGAACTCCTGATCAAGAATAAGCAACCTTCCGTTTTGCAATATGTCCTTTCCTTAGCGAGGAACCGCTAAATTCTGAGGAAGAAAAGGCTCTGGCCATCAGTGAAAATGCATTGAGGATAAAACCTTGTGAAGCTGGAGGCATGAGGAGACGGATGCTCTCACATGTGCTGTGGGTGAGATTATAAATTCAACGGACTTCTATTTGGAGAACAGTTTGACAGTGGAGATAGTTTTACTTGCAAGTAAACAAAACTCAATTAAAAGTGGTTTACATAGGATGTTTAAAGAAAACCAAGTGCTCAAAAAGTAACTTAGATATAACATTTAAAAGGGACATGTGTTATCTCATGTAAACAAGAAGTTCAGAGTTAGGGCAGTTTTGGGGGTTAATTAATTGAACACCCAGGTATATTTCATGTTTCCCAGCCTCAGTGTTTGATGTTTGCCCTCAAGCTTGTTTTCTCATGATCCCAATGTGGCTGCAGCTGCTCCAACCATCATATCTTTATTCAAAGGGCTGTCCAGAGGCAGGAAAAGAGGAAAGCAGAGAATACCTTTGCTAGGAGCTTTCAGCAGAACAACTCCTTATGTATGCTTCACTGGCCGAGGTGGATCAGATGCTTACATCTAACCCAATAATTGGCATGGGGAGATAGGGCTCCCATGGTTTGCTTAGACCAGTCTTGGGACTAGATAGGGGCCTAGCTTCCCTGAAGAACATGGGCACTGGGAGGAGAGGTGTCAAAACCAGGGCTTTGTTGGTCAGGAGGAGAGGGGCAGTTGCTGTGGATAGGTAGCTACTGGTGTTGTCCACAGCATTATCTTTCAAAATTAAAAATGTACATACTCTGACTCAGCCCTTCCATGGTTAGAAATTTATCTTATAAATGTACTCACACAGTATGCTGGCAAACATACCAAGATACTCATTGCAACATTATAGTAATGATACACTGGAAATAAACTAAATGCCTTTCAGTAGTGGCCTGATTATATAAATTAAGGTATAAACACATAGAATTGGGCAAATCTGTCAGCACTGATATAGAGAAATTCACAAAATATCCTTCTTTTTAAAAACAGGATGCAAATCAGTATGTATTCTGAGATCCTATTTTTTGTTCAAAAATGAGGCTTAGTTTTTTTATTGTGAGTATAAATTTCTGGAAGAAGCCTCAAGAAATATGGTTATCCCCAGGCTGTGGGATTGGTGGTATAGTTGGGACGGAAATTTTGTTTTTCATTTCATGCCCTTCTTTTTTTGGTTTTTTTTTTTTTTTGAGTTGGAGTCTCACTCT
>NW_007260156.1:333789-349182 GCF_000164805.1 Carlito syrichta | reverse complement strand
CGTGGGCTCAGGCAATCCACTCACCTCAGCCTCCCAAAGGCGTGAGATTACAGGCTGAGCCACCGAGCCCGGCTCCTCTTTTTTTTTTTTTTTATTGAGTTGGCATGTCACTCCTTTGCCCAGGTTAGAGTGTAGTAGCACGCACGCTCACCGCCACCCCAGCACTGACCTACTGGACTCCGGCGATTCTTCTGCCTCAGCCTTCTAAGTAGCCGGAACTACAGATGCGTGCTACCACACCCGGCTATTTTTTAATTTTATTGTAGAGACGAGTTCTCTCCAAGTTGCCCAGGCTAGTCTTGAACCCCCGGGGTCAGGCAATCCACTCGCCTCGGCCTCCCAAAGTGCTGGGATTACAGGCTGAGCCACCGAACCTGGCCTTCATGCCCTTCTTGACTGTTTTCATTTTATAAAAGTCACTGTGTGTATCACCTTTATAATAAACAAAGAAACTACATAGCTCAAGTCAGCAAGAAAGTAGATTCTGCTTGAAATTTATCTTGCAAAGAAAATATGGCTGCCGTCATTTCCTCCTTTTTTCCTGAGCCCCCAGAATCTAATTCATTGCTAAAAAATCAGTCTGAGTATGAAACTTTCTATTGATCATCCATCTCTTACAGAAGGCTGCCGTCCCAGCTTCTGGATGATAAAGCTGCGTAAGCTTTTCACAACTGAGTTCAGAGTGAAGGCAGGAGCCACCTTGTGTGTTAGCTGTTTGTAGTGTGTGGCTTCCACAGAGAGCTGTCTAGATGTTTAAACTCTGTTATGTATAGAATGAGCTGTTATTTTTTATTTATTTCTTTATTTTTTGAGTTGGAGTCTTATTCCATTGCCCAGGCTGGAATGCAGTGGCACACTCACGGCCACCCCAGCCTCGACCTGCTGGGCTCTGGCGATCCTTCTGCCTCAGCCTTCCAAATAGCCATAACTACAGGCTCATGCTACCACGCCCAGCTAACTTTTGGGTTTATTGTAGAGACGAGGTCTTGCCAAGTTGCCTGGGCTGGTCTTGAACCCATGGGCTCAGGCAATCTACTTGCCTCAGCCTCCCAAAGTGCTGGGATGACAGGCTGAGCCACTGAGCCTGGCCAAGCTGTTATTTCTTAAGCAAAATAAATTTTTTTGATACTCTGGACTAATACGTAAGAAATTACTATCTTATGTCACTTTAGTAACAGGGAAAAACAACAGATAACAGTGGAAAATAGGGATTTTCAACTCGATTGGCTGGAGTTAATAGAAAAGTGTGAATGTGCTTATTGGCAGGATGAAAGAATTATACATAGTTGTATATTCAGATATAATTCTCTTCCATATAGAAAAGCAAAGGAAGGCCAGGTATAGTGATTCACGCCTGTAATCCTAGCACTTTGGGAGGAAGAGGCGAGAGGATTGCCTAAGCCTAGGGGTTCGAGACCAACCTGGGCAACTTGGCAAGACCTTGTTTCCACAATAAATCAAAATATTCACTAGGCATGGTGGTGCATGCCTGTAGTTCCAGCTACTTGGAAGGCTGAGGCAGAAGGATTGTCTGAGCCCAGCAGGTCAAGGCTGCAGTGAGCCGTGATGTGCCACTACCTTTCAAGTCTAGGTGACAGAGTGAGACTCTTGACTCAAAAAAAAAAAACAACCCAAAAAACCCAAAGGCATATGAGTATTGTAAACCTTTTTGTTGGTGAGGCGGAAGAAAAGAAAAATGGAGTGCTAATGTTGTGTTGTGCTGACAGTCTTATAATTCCCTTGCTCAAGGGTTCTTTCTGAGTTAGATTCCTGTAAATCAAAAGCAAGAATGTTATTACTAATATTTCCATGAATTTCTTTTAACTTTTATACTCTTGGGTTTTAGCATTTAGACCTGTAATGGCCACCGGATATACACTTTACTCAGACAATGATGATAATTTTGAGCTAGGTAAGATCATTTCCTTTGGAACAAAAGGAAAAGTTTTCAGTGTTCACAATTGGAGGAAAATGTAAAAGTTTAGTAGGCCTTCTCTGTTCCAGGTTGAAGAGTCCATCTTTGAACACTATCTACTTTGCTCCTCAAATGTGTCATAGAAACATTCCAGCATGCTTTGAAAAAACGAAAAACAAATGTACCCTTTCAGCACGTGTGTATTGCGTATATGTTTTAAGGGGTTCTTAGAAATATTTGAAAAAAGAATAATATTTTATGTTTTTGAGGGATCATTTTGGATATAAAGAACCTGAGATCATTGGTACATTATGTTCTAGAGTTGACCTGATTTAAATTTCTTGAGACAGGCAGAGAGAGAAAGACGTGTGTGTGTGCATGAGTATACCTAGAAAAATCAAATATCATGCTTGCCTGGCATGATGTTGGTACACATTCTCCTCTGTTTTTCAGATAATGTATATACTATCTGAAAATTTTGTGATGAAATTGTATAATTTTAGACAAATTCTGCATTTACATCAGAAAATATAAAAATTAATGATATGATACTTCCAAATCACTCAACAGTGCTTGACACAGTTCTAAGCACTTAACATGTATTAACTCATTTAGTTCTCATAGTAACGTTATTGTTATTCCATGCAAAAGGATACAGAGAGATTAAGTAACTTGACCAAGGTGACACGACTAGTAAATGGTGGTGCTAGGTTCAAATTCAGGTGCTTTGCCTTTTCCTAGTTGAAGTGCAAATTCGTGAGAAGTGAGTCATTCCTAAATCTACTAATTAATGCAAACTGGGGACTATTGTGTTAGTGTCAATAGTGTTTCATTTAACTAAAATAATGTTATATAATGTCCCATCCAAGTACTAACCAGACCTGCTTAATTCCAGGACAGATGACATCAGGTGCATTCAGGGTGGTATGGCCGTAGATGATCTTATATTCTGAGTCTTTTGCTTTGTGACCAGCATTTTGAGTTACTTTACACAACAAACCTGTACTTTTACTGTTATTTTAGTTGTAAATCTGAACTACATTAAAGGATAGTAAATTTAGCTAGTAAATGTGAGACACTTAACAGAGAGTTAGTTGTTTCCTCTCTTTCCTTAGGGAAGAAAGATGAACTCTTTTAGTTCCCAAATGACTCCTCAATTTAACATGAATTATTCCACCAGAATAAAATATTCTTTCCACTCCTGCAAAAAGCAGCTACTGCTCTCAGAAGCTAGAGTCGTTTTTCCCGTCAACGGTCTGTGATTAAGCCTGATGTGTGACTCCTGCCAGTTTCTTTTCTTTGAAAACTCTGCAGCAACATAACTAGTGATTCACCCTTCTCCTCGAATGAATGCTGTGGGTGGCGTTATGCACAGACGACTACTGAATGCCCAGGTCACAGCCTTTGCTTCTGTCCCAGAGTAATAGATAAGAACAGGAACTGAGAGAGATGGTATTGCACAGCGATTAAGAGCTTAAAGCTTAGAGCAGTGCCTGGCACCAACTAAGACATCAGTGGATGTTTGCTGCTGCTCTTTTTGCTGTGGCTATGTATTGGGTTCTACCATGTGCTGGGTGTTCTTTTAAGCACTTTACACCTATTGCCGAATTCAATTCTCATCACATTCCCATGAAGTAGGTGAAGTTTTTGTTTTTATCCCTTTTCAGATATTGAAACTGAAGCTTAGAGAGGCTAAGAAGTTTGTGCAAGTCCATACCAGGTAGAGCTGTGGCACACGCCCAGATTTTTTTTAAGCAAAAAGTACACAAATTATAAGTGCAGAATTTTCTAGGAGTTTTCTCATGCTTCCTCCCAGACATTCTTCCTCAACAAAGTAACTACCATTCTGTTTCTATCAACATAGATAAGTTTTGACTGTTCTTGGACTTAATAAAAATAGGATCATATTCATATACTATGTATTCTTTTGTATCTAGCTTTTTTCACTTATTATTATGTGAAATTCTTCCATGGATTTGCATGTAGCAATAATTTGTTCTTTCTCATTACTAAATATATTGCTACACATCTCATATTGCTCATTAGCTCATTGTGTAATCATGCCTCAGTAATTGATCTCTCTGTTCTGCTGTTAGTGGACTTTTGGGTTGTTTGTAGTTCTTGGCTGTTATTGTGTTACATTCTTGTTCTTGCCCTATATATTTATATAACTCTTTGGGTATATATTTAGGATCAGAATTGCTGGATCTTAATATGGGTGGAGCTCTGGTCAATACTGTGAAACAATTTTCCAAAGTTTTACCAGTTTAAAACTGCCACTAGTAGTATGTGGGTTCCAGTAGTAGTATGTGGGTTCCAGTGTTCCAGTGTCAAAACTTGGTATTGTTTATCATTTTCATTTTGGTTATTCTGGTGAGTATGTGGTAGAACTGCTTTGTATGGAACCTGGTTCTGGCTCCCTAGTCTATAGACCTAAACCCATTGATATCCACTTTAAAAAATACAGTGCAGCCGGGCTCGGTGGCTCAGCCTGTAATCCCGCGCCTTTGGGAGGCTGAGGTGAGTGGATTGCCTGAGCCCGCGGGTTCGAGACCCGCCTGGGCAGCGAGACCTCATCTCTACAATAAATCAAAAAATCAGCCGGGTATGGTAGTGCATGCCTGTAATTCCGGCTACTTGGAAGGCTGAGGCGGAAGGATCGCCGGAGCCCAGCAGGCCGAGGCTGCGGTGGCCGGGAGCGGCCACTGCACTCCAGTTTGGGTGACAGAGTGAGACTCCAACTCAAAAAAATAAAAATAAAAATAAAAATAAAAAATTACAGTGCACTTGCTATGTAGGAGGCACTGTGCCAGATGCTGGATATATAAAAGATGAATACAACTTGATTTCTGCCCTCAAGGAATTTACAGTCCAGTGGAAGAGAAGGACTCAGAAATCACGTAGTTTTAGTCTCACATAGACTTCATGCCCAGGGCATCGTTGGAAGACCAAGTGGGATATCCACTTCAATCTGTGGGTTCAGGGTAGGGTTCCATAAAGTCTTGTAGGAAGAAGTCAGGCTTCTGGGACATAGACTCTAACCCTGGCTACACTAACCATTGGTTCACCTGGGCAGACTTGTAGGGATACAAAGAAGGAGCTGTTACCAAGGCTCTGAGTGTGGCCTATTTAGGGGAGGAGAGAAAACATGTCTAGAGCTCCCTCCTCTGATGGGGTCAAGGAATCTGTTGTCCTTTCCTAGAAAGGAGGGAGGGAAGTAGAGTCTACCCAGCTAGCTGTGGCAGAGGAAGGCTCTGCTCTCATCTCTACTGTATTATTTCTTTGTTTAGTATTTCTTTGTTTCTCCATTCAACTGGGTCATTTCTACACATCTTTACTGTATTAGCAAGAATAAGAAAATGCATTGTTGTGGCCTGCTTGTTAAGCTTTTCTTAAAAGTATAAGCATGGCTGGGTGTGGTAGCTCAAGCCTGTAATCCCAGCACTTTGGGAGGCCAAGGTGAGAGGATTGCCTGAGTCCAGGGGTTCGAGACCAGGCTGGGCAACTTGGTGAGACCTCATCTCTACAACAAATAAAAAAATTAGCTGGACATGGTGGCGCGTGCCTGTAATTCAAGCTATTTAGAAGGCTGAGGCGGAAGGATTGCCTGAGCCCAGCAGGTTGATGCTGGGGTGGCTTGTGAGTGTGCCACTGCACACCAACCTGGTGACAGAGTGACAATCCAACTCAAAAAAAAAGAAAGTGTAAGCATTCCTGCTATGCTATAAATTGATAAGTATTTTTGCTATGATTTAAAAGTATATTTGTTTATATACATATTATTTTGAGAGAAAATTTTATCATTATATTACTGAATCATGACGTGTACAAATGTTGGAGCTGTGATGGGCTTTCAAGATCAACGGGTCAGTCAAGGCTCAGTGGCTCAGCCTGTAATCCCAGCACTTTGGGAGGCTGAGGTAGGTGGATTGCCTGAGCCTGCGGTTTTGAGACCAACTGGGCAACTTGGCGAGACCTCATCTCTACAGTAAATAAATAAAAAAAAAAA
The DNA here is from genome assembly GCF_000164805.1 of Carlito syrichta. Classification (NCBI taxonomy): domain Eukaryota; kingdom Metazoa; phylum Chordata; class Mammalia; order Primates; family Tarsiidae; genus Carlito; species Carlito syrichta. The sequence goes on along the minus strand of NW_007260156.1, from coordinate 343,258 downwards.
TTAGCCAGGCTTGGTAGTGTGGGCCTGTAGTTCCGGCTACTTGGAAGGCTAAGTTGGAAGGTTCACTGGAGTTCAGCAGGTCGATGCTGAGATGGCTGTGAGTGTGCCACTGCACTCCAGCCTAGGTGTCAGAGTGAGACTCCAACTCAAAAGAAAAAAAGCTCAATGAGTCCAATCCCCTGTTTTGTAGCCGAGGAAACAGGCACCGGACGTGCTGAGAGACTTGCTAAAGTTCAGGAGGCTAATGCCTGGCAGAGTTGTGTGTAGAACCCTGGGCTGTTCACCAACTCGTATCTTTTTAAAACACAGTGATCGTGCCTAGGTATGAGCAATGCACAGAATGATGAGAAGAGAAGGAAAGTTTTGGGAGAGGATTTGGGAACTGAATTATGTTGATCTTTACAATGAGAAGATCAAAGGTCAGTGTTGTGGATCATGTCCTCTTGGAGGGCTGAGGGAAGGGCCGAGAGGGATGGAGAGGAGGTAGTGTGATAGAAAGTGGGCTTTTGGGGGAAGGTCTCAAAAAGGTGAAGGGGACATTTAACCTGAGACTAAGGGGGAGGAAAAGGCAGTGTAGCTGCAGTGAGGAGGCAGACAGTGATGGTGGGCTGAGGTCAAAAAGCCTTGGAGTCTGTGGCATTTGAAGCAGAGAGCTAATATTGCTGGAAGCAGTCAAAACTGTTCTCCTCTGCTGTCAGCTTCTGACCCACACCTACAGGCCTTTGTGGTAGCTTCCCCCATTTGGCAGGGTTGCTGTGCTGGAGAAAATGGTATTACAGACCCATGAACTAGGAGGCTCCTGATCACAACTCTCTCAAATAGCTCTTCTTGCAAGTTATGAGGATAGGGTCCTTAAGATGTCTTATTTATTTTTTGGTGTAACTTTTATAAATTACTTTTTGTAATGTTTTATAAGCTAACTTTAAATGATAAAAGTAATAGAACCTCTTTACAGAAATCAGAAAACAGAGAACAGACCCCAGGGGTTATTTTATTCTTCGCTTTTCTCCACAGTTTTAATCATGGGGTACAGATTATTTTGTGTTATCCCTTTGTCACTTAACATGTCGTGAGCCTTTTTTCCTGGTACATAGTCTTCATGGCTTTCTTACTATCTATAAAGAAAAATACCTTGTGCCATTTAAATTTCAACTGTTTATCAATTTCAATTGCTTGTGATGGTGAAACAATAGATGCTTACCATAAAACCTTTGGAAAACATAGAAAAGTATAAGGTGGAAATTAAAAACTTTTTCCAGTTCTTCCATCAAGATAAATAGCTGTTAATGTCTAGGTGTATTTCCTCTCTTTTTTTCCTGCATTATTTATGTATATGTATGCTTTTCCTTCCTTTTTCATTTCTAAAATACAAGTTGGGATTGTTTTGTGCAAGGCAGATACTGTTATTGGGATATCTTGGTGGCTGTATCATGAACTAGGAAAGCAATGAATGGAATGCCTGGGAATAAAGACTGGGGGGGGTATTCTAGGTTTGCCTTATCTTGCCACTTCCCTATTCTGTTTGGAGGAAGAGGGAAGGGAGAAAGGAAGCCAGTACGTATTGTGTGCCTACCACCCACCTGGCCCCACCGTGCTGGGAAGTGCTGTGGTTCACGTTCCCAGAGTAGACCTCAGTGCCGTGGGAAAGTGGGCCCCTCGCAGCCCCACGTTGTTTGAAAAACCAGCCTTCTTTCAAACCTACTAACTAAGCATGTTGGAAAACCAGGCTGGCGGCATAGTGTGAATTGAGTTTACTCAAACTGGCAGGTTGTTTGCCCAGTTGGGAAGGTACACATACCTCTTTTGTTTTAACCCACTCGAACATTAACACGTGAGGACGTTTTGAATGGAGAATACAGTACTTTATCATCTGGTGCATAGACCTCATATTTATAAGTCGCCTCTAGGTTTCTTTCAGATACTTAATTAAATCCATACTTTTGTAGTTGAAGAGTGAGTTAAAATTTTCTTTTTCTTTTTTGAAAATCTAGGCACTTAAAAAAAAATTTAGTCTCACTCTGTTGCCCAGGCTGGAGTGCAGTGGCATGCTCGCAGCTACCCCAGTGTCAACCTGCTAGACTCAGGTGATCCTTCTGTCTCAGCCTTCCAAGTAGCTGGAACTAACAGGTGCATGCTACCATGCCCACGCTAATTTTTTGGTATATTGTAGAGACGAGGTCTCACCAAGTTGCCCGGGCTGGTCTCAAATCCCTGGGCCCAGGCAATCATCTTGCCTCAGCTTCCCAAAATGCTTGAGCCACCGTGCCAGCCAACTTTTAGCTTTTTAACTGAAATTTTTTATTTTTATTTTAGAGAAGGATCTTACTCTGTTGCCCAGACTGGGGTGTAGTAGCATGATCGTGGCTCACTGTAACCTTGAACTCTGGGCTCATCTCAACTCATTGATCCGAGTAGCTGGGACTACTGGACTACTGGCGTGCACTATCACACCTGGCAATTTTTTTTTTTTTGAGTTGGAGTCTCACTCAGTCACCCAGACTGGAGTACAGTGGCCGCTCCCGGCCACCGCAGCCTCGGCCTGCTGGGCTCTGGCGATCCTTCCGTCTCAGCCTTCCAAGTAGCTGGAACTACAGACGCGCGCTACCACGCCTAGCTAATTTTTTTGATTTATTGTAGAGATGAGGTCTCGTCAAGTTGACCGGTAGGTCTCAAACCCACGGGCTCAGGCAATTCACTCACCTCGGCCTCCCAAAGCGTGGGATTACAGGCTGAGCCACCGAGCCCAGCTTAATTTTTAAATATTTGTAGAGACAGGGTCTTGCTATGTTGTCCAGGCTGGTCTTGTACTCCTGACCTCAAGTAATCCTTCTGTCTTGGCCTCACAAAGTGCTGGGATTACAGGTGTGAGCCACCACGTCTATCTCTGTTGTTTTTAATAGCTTGCGGGTATTCCATGGTGTAGATATATCATAATTTAGTCAACCCCCTATTAATGGATATTTGGACTATTATAAATACCTCATGTGTACTCTTAAAAGTATGTTTCTATAATTCTTCTGTTTAGGGTTAGTTACTAAAATAAGAATTGTTTGGTTGAATGGTGCGTGCATTTAAATTTGATATAAATGTACCAGTCTCTTACTGAAAGAGACTCTTTTTTTTTGAGTTAGAGTCTCACTCTGTTGCCCTGGCTGGAGTACAGTGGCATACTCAACCTGCTGGGCTCAGGTGATCCTTCCACCTTAGCCTTCCAGGTAGCTGGAACTACCACACCACTAGGCACACACCACTACACCAGGCTAATTTTTTGATTTATTGTAGGTACAAGGTCTCTCCAAGTTGCCTAGGCTGGTCTTAAACCCCCGGGCTTAGACAATCCTCTCTCTTCTGCCTCCCAAAGTGCTGGGATTACAGGCATTGCCACTTAATAAGAAAGTCCCTTTTGCGTCCCTACCATTCCCTTATTAAAAGCCATTTCTGCATATTTTCTGGTGCTTTCAAAGCACAAATTGAGAGTCAGAAGTGTCAGGTGAGATATTTTTGATTTTCAGGTTTTAGTCAAAAGAGAGAATTTTATTCCTTAGATGTAAGAGGCAAGAAAGAGGAGAAACAGATTCATCTGTGTTAGGAAGAGAGGCAGACAAGGTCAGGAGAGAGAGAAGGAATGGATAGAAGAAAGAGAGGGCACCAGGGAAACCCTAGTCTTTCACTGAGAGCAAGTCACTCATGTGCCCTCTGGTCTCAGCATGAGGTAAATTCTAGCCTGGACCAAGGTCTTTCTTAAACCCTTATCTCCCTTCTCACCTGGTTGCCTGCAGTGGGTCACCTCTGGGGGACTGGAGCCCTTCTTATTTCCATGGGCACACCAAATAGCGTTCTTAATTTTTAGCAATTGAAGCTAACCATGGTAGATCTAAGCAGAGAGAATGTTGTAGGGCTCACAGAATTGCTGGGAAGGTTGGAACCAGGCTCTGGAAATTGGCAGGGGCCAAAGGAAGAGCCAGATAGGTACAACCACAGCCTGGTCTCACCATAGGCACTTCTGATTAGGGGATGCTGCCAGGGACCATGCCAGACTTGGGACACATCCTAGCTACATCCTAGCTGTAGGGGGCAGAGATGGGAATTTGGCTTTTTCATTCCTACCAGCTGACGGTGGACTCTGCCTCACTTAGAGGCTGTTATGGATGGTAGGGAATTTCTTAACACAGAAAGGGATTTCATTCAGATGCTCACTAAAATACAGATCCTTGCTAACTTCTTTTATTTATTCCTGGATAATCCTTCTTGCTTACCTCTCCAGGGTCTTTGAGATCTCAGAGAAAGAGGACATAGGTGTACAGATACAGATCCGTGCACACACATATATACATTCATATTCGTTTCTAAGTCACCCTGAAGTTCTCCCACTCCAAGTGACATTGAAGCAGCAAGGCACACTTTTTTTGAAGATGTTGGGTCTAACTGCAGGGGTTGGGATTTGGGCAGATAGTTGATTGTACCAAGTCTGCTGGTGGCTAGGGAAGTATAATGTAGTTGAAGACTGATGTCACCTGGAAACTAAGCCCCTTCATCTGGGAGACCTGGGTAGGATGGTTGGATGGTCTGAATATTTGCATTTGGCTGCCTGGAGGCCCAAATTGAAGTTTCTTAGAGAGACGATTTTAGGGAAAAGAGGACTAGATTATGAGTGAAGAGATACATATTCTAGAATTGATTTTTCCTAACAACTAATAGGACAAGTCACATGACTTCTAAATTGTCTCCTCATGTTTGAGACGATGAAAGTTAAATCAGATCACTCATCTGAAGAATTACCTGGATTGCCTTTTTTTTTAAATGTAGAATTTTAGGTCTTGACTTCAAACCCTCTATCAGAATTTCCAAGAATGTGCATTAGGAATTTATAATTTTAAAAAGTTCCCAAGGGATTCTGATGGAGCTTAAGAAATTTTCTTACCAGCTTTAATGTTTCATGAAGTATGTTCAATTCAAAGGTGAATGGTTTTGGAAAACTGTCCAAAACACCTTCACCTTAATAAAGATTTTAGTTGTCCCTGAAGAATAACGTCATTTGAGTCTTTAATCCCTTAATACGTATTCTTTCTTCTACCACCAACCATTCTGAACTTAGAGCTCCAAATCGGCTCATCCTCAAATTCTCTTACTATGCATTCTATGGCAAAAACTGCTAAATTTATATCCATTATCTGTTCTTCCCTTCTTCCTCAATAACCAAAAGCCTGATTTTTTTTTTTGAGGGTATACAATGTGCCAAGTTAAATGACTGTGTTTCCTAGCCTTCTGTTCCCCTGGATATGGTGGGCTAGTGAGTTAAACTCTAGTACATGAAAGGTAAAGTGTCATGTGTGGCATATTATGTGTATTTTGCAACTAAGTATTATGTGAAGTGTTATGTAAGGCTCCAGGGGCTGACTTGTATGGGCAATGTACTCTTTTTGCTTTTTCTCTGTTCTGTTGCCTACTGCTTGGAACAGGGACACAATGGCTAAAGTCCAGCAGCCATCTTGGATTGTGAGGTAACTGTGAAGTTGGAAGCCATGCTCTAAGTTATGTAGCGCACACAAAGAAAGGAGGAGCCTGGATGCCTAATGACCTTGGAGCCATGATGCCAGCCTTGAATTGCTTACCTATATACGTCTATCTTACTGATTAAGCCAAATTTATTTTGGGTTTTCCATTACATGCAGCTGAACCTAACCCAACTGATATCCCTGCTGTGTGTTGGTTTCATGGTGTGACTTTAACACCATCTTGAAGGCACAGTGACTTGCACATAGTAAGTCCTTGGTGAGTGTTTGACTGCTTAAATGCCCAATGGCATTGAGGCCAAGAGCTCAAAAGCTTCAGTTGCTCTGGCCTCTGCCCTTCCTGCCTTAGATTAAATTACTGATAGGGACCTTTAGTTTTATGCCATCTCAACCACCAGGAAAGTATTTCCCAGTCCTCTGTGCAGGGCTCTGGGACTGCAGGTTCAAATATTTTGACAGAAGCATTTGAGATTCCAATTGAATGCATGTATTATTTCAAATGAAGATCTAAGGGGTAGGCACTTTTCTGAATCTCCTAAAAATATTGGAGGTGGTGGTTTGAGTGATGCCAGAAAAAGCCATCATCGAATCCTTTGCTGTCATATGGAGACTGTATTTTCCACAGTGCCTGCCAGGAACTCGATGTCAGGGGAGTCTTTCAAAAGTGACTATTAAGGAGACTTGATTGCCAGCTATTGATGAAGGGGTCTGTCTTCTCAGTGGCAACCTCCAAGGTGGTCTTGGCCAGAACAGGCTGCCCCTGACTCATGCTGAGCTTTGTCAGCCAGGCTGAAACGCCCCTCCTTTGGGGCCCAGGACAACATGCTGGCTTCCTGGAAGCATTTAGGCCAAGGCTCTGCTGCTAAGAAAATCATACTGTTTTTGCAAGTATGGGAGTGTTTAAAATGCTTTCCTGCTCAACAGTAAAGCTCTGTACAAAGAAATATAGGGTTAAAAAGCACCCCCTAGGCCCCCAAAACAGAAAGCAAAACCTGGGAGGTGAATTAACTCTTCACTGATGCCAAGGAGTTTATGTCAAAACGGGTTTCACTGACTGCAGGGATTTGGACGGGCCACCTCATTGTGTTCCCACTGAGAGCAATAGGCAGAGGCCGACCTGCAGCCCTTTGTGGGAAAAAGTGAATTCCACAGCAAACCTCAGTGGCTCAAGAGTGTTTGCTTCTCCTGGAAATAATTAGAGAAATACGCAATCCTTGAAAGGCAACATCTGACTGACTGGAGGCAGGCTGGCAAATACTCAATCTAAATAGATGGAGGTGACGTTGTGCAGAAGGAAAGAAACGTCCTGAGGGAATGGCCAGTGAGTTTTCATGGCCATGCCTAGAGAGGCACCCCTGCCTTGCCCCTGGACTGTCTTCTTCCCTGGAGCTGGGGGTTGCTCTTGCCTTTGTAAAAGATAGGTGCACAGCCCCAGAGCCTGGTTTCCTCTACTGGCTCCCTCCAAGGCTTCCAAGAGGAACCGGGGCCTCCCATAGCACCAGCTGGTACCCAGAGCCAAGCTGTGATTTCTGCCCAGGGAGTGCCCTGGGTCAGTGCTTAGTGTCAGCCTTGACTACCCATTGGCTTTCAGTGTAGTTTGAAGTATTGGTTTCAACTCTTAGGAATGTCTCTTCCCCTTCAGCCCTTTCTCAAGGTCGCCTGTGTGCTTGCTTGTTCTTGCTAACCAAGCCCAGAAGTCCAGGGACCTGGAAGCCCTGCAGTGTTTCCAAGAAACTGGCATCTCTCTCACACCCTCTTCTCTCTGCTGAGCTTGGAAGGGCCCAGCTTGGACCTCTGCAACCATTAGGGCAAATAACTATTTCCCCCTCTTGATTTTGCATCAACCTACTCATAAGAAAAAGCAGAATAGCATCTTCATGGATTAATGAACATTGAAGGTATTTTTCTTTTTTATAGCATGTGAGCTGTTTTCAGGTGAAGAATGCTGTTCTAATAAATACAATGAACCTGCCATGAATTTTCTGAAACCAGGTTTCTATGAAGAGCTATGGTAATAACATGTTGAAGGAACTTACTGAAAAATATGGACCTTTATAGCGAACGCTTTTGCAAAGAGTGCATTTTCTCATAAAAATGCTTTCAGTCGCAGTTTCTTTAGTTATATGCAGCTACTTGACTGTGTTTTTACAGAGTCCCAGGACAACTTTTTTTTAAAGGCCTAGGTTTGACTTCTCTTTGGCCACTTCAGCTTTCAAGCACCCTGAGAAGGCTTAGAGAGCACCAAATTTCTTCCAAATAAAGAGGTCACGGAATCAATCCCTGGAGGAACTCAGGAGGGGCAGTCTGTTTTTGCATAGTCCTTAGCTTACCATGGATAAAGTCCTATTAATAGCATCTAGAGGGGACTTGGGAATTGAGTTCAGTTGGAATTGGGGAATTAAAAGGGTTGGGAGTACTTGCAGCCATGAGACCTCTGAAGTTCCAACTCTGCTACTTGCTTGCTGTATAATCTTGACCTTTCTGAGCCTTGGTTTCCTCTAAAATGGAGATAATAATCATTGTACTGTTCACCTTATTGTCATTTGATGTAAATCAATAAAAACACATTTATATTGGTGCTTTTTTTTCTTTTTTACTATGGGATGCTTCATGATTGGCATGTCGTCCTTGTGCAGGGGCCATGCTCATCTTCCCTGTATTGTTGCAATTTTAGTATATATACTGCTGAAATGAGCCTATACTGGTGCTTTCTAAACTATAAAGTGTGATGAGCACATTAGGCATCAAGATGAGGCTCCTTTTTTCACTTCACCCACCCTCTTGCCCATTGTCAAGGGTGACCTCAACATTATTGCTCTCCCATCTCTGGGGTAGGCTTCTTTTTCTCTTGCATACTCTGGCCGGTGTGTCTCATCTCTCCCGGAACACTGACCTTGGCCCTGGGGCACCCTTAGTTGGTGCTCCCTATTTGGGAGCTGCAACCTTTGCTTTTCCTGTCCCTCAGATAACATTATCTCTTTCCGGATCTTTCTCCTCTGATACTGTCTACATTTCCTAATTTCTATATAATTCTTTGCATTGACATTTGCAGTCTCAGCTCCTTCCTACCTTTTTCAAGGCTGTGTGGCTAGCTCAGTGAGTGGGGAGCACTGAGGGGCTGGGGACCCCGGTGAAGGCAGTTCATTAATAGGGCTCTTGTGCTTTCTCATGTTCCCCTCCCTTAGCCCAGACTCTGAGCCTTTTCCCAGGGCTCTAAGAAGACATGGAAACTTTTAGAAGGTATTGACCTTTTTAAAAAAAATTCTGTGGGGCTACAACTTACATTGCATCCAAGTGCTTTTTATTCATTCATTCACTTAATACAGATATTTACTAAATGCTGCCTGTGTACTAGGCCCTACTTTATTAACCCTAAGGATGTGGCAGAAAGCAAAGCAAAGGTCCCGCTTGTGGCAGCTTATATCTTAGTGGGGACCCCTAGAGGAGGAGATGCCAAGAAACACAGAGATGACGATATCAGTGGGTGATGAGAGCAAAGAAGAACGAAATGGCAAGATAAAGTGGATTGTGAAGGTGGGAGACGGTTTGTGGAGAATCTGACCTCATTGGAGTGGACTGTTTATGAGATGATCAGAAGGAATTTCTCTGATAACCAACATAAGGTTGAGACCCAAAAGAGCATCTGGAGCATGGCTGTCTGGGGGAAGGGCGTTGGGAAGAGGGGACAGGGACACTAAAGATCATAAGGCATTAGTTGGGAGGGCACTTGGTGTATTCTGGGAACAGCAAGCAGGCCTGAGTAGCTGGAGGAAGGGAATGAGGGGGGATGTGAGGGAGGGAGTAGTGAGGGGAGGGGGTGTGTTCTCAGAGGAGGTAGGTGGAATGGGGGAAGCCCAGAGCATGCTAGACTTTGCAGGCTTAAGAGTTTTATTTTCAGCCCGGCTTGGTGGCTCAGCCTGTAATCCCGCGCCTTTGGGAGGCTGAGGTGAGTGGAT
>NW_007260156.1:303658-333520 GCF_000164805.1 Carlito syrichta | reverse complement strand
GGCTCAGGCAATCCTCTCACCTCAGCCTCCCAAAGGCGCGGGATTACAGGCTGAGCCACCGAGCCCAGCTTGAGTTTTATTTTCATGGGCGTTAGAAGCCAGTTAGGGGTTCTGAGAAGGATGGAGGCGAGCCGCTCAGTTAGGAGCCTAGTGAAGTGGTCCACAACTTCCTGTGGAAATCATGCGGGGTGGCCTTGGCATAGTAGCATGGAAGAGCAGGGCTAGTGGTAGTGTCCTGGCTCTGAGGTGAGGACTGAAACCCGGGAGTGAGTGTCTCAGGAAACTAGACGCCTGCCTGGTTTGGCGCGTCCTCACTTCAAAACTGTTTAAAAACGTCAAACACATGAGAGCATACTAATCAAACTCACGTGAAAGTGCTGTGCAAATCCAAAAACATTATTAGTGAGTGTACTGAATTAATTGCCAGAGTGATTAGTAATGCTGGGTTCTGAATGCATTCTGACACAAATAACTTTTTCTTGCATTTATTTATCAGAATACTGAGTGCTTACCAAATAGTAGTGCTTGCTGTGCTAATTGATACTAACTTTAATTTATGACTATGGTCTTATTCCTGGTCTGTCCACAGGTTACTTGAAAGACTGGTTTGTCATTTGACATGAGTTTTCCTTGGACTATTATCCTTCCTTCCCTCCCTCCCTCCCTTTCTCCCTCTCACCCTTCCTTCCATTCCTCATCTGTTTTGTTTTCTGAATTGCTTCTATTCTTACTACCCCCAAAATGTTTAACAAATAACTGTGAAAAATAGACTGGTGTGGATAAGATTTTTTTTTAAATCAGAAAGTTCATGAGAATAATGTTTAGCCTTTTGGCCAGGCAAGATGGCTCACCCCTGTAATCCTGGTACTTTGGGAGGCCGAGGTGTGAGGATTGCTTCAGCCTAGCAGTTTAAAGCTGCAGTGAGCTATGACCATGCCATTATACTCTAGACTAGGTGACAGAGTGAGACCCTGTCTCAAATTTAAAAAAGGAAAAAAAATGTTTAGGCTTTTTGCTGCTGAAAACAAAATGGTCCCTCTTGACGATATTTAAAATTTTAAGTTTAAAAGAGGGATTTTGACAATTTGTTCCATGGCTGAAAGTATTACAAAAATTATTCTGTTTGGTATTTTCAAAGGATGTGAAGATAAGAGAATGGAGTAGAAGTTAAGAGTTAAGCGACCCGACTAAATATTCATGTCCTACTGAAATTGTGCAGCTTAGGAAGAAAATAGTCTATCCTAAGAAGTGGTATCCCATAAGCAGCTGAAGGCAGAACACACTGTCATGTTTACTGTGGTGAGGGGAAAACAGAATTGGGTTTCTCTGAGGCCCCAGACATCGAGGATGATGAACACACCCATTCATAAACTGAAATCACTTCCTTTGGTAGCGACCCTTGGCCTGAATGTCTTGCTCAAAGATGAATCTCTCTTCTCAAATGTGCACTGCCCAGTTGTTCCTTTTGGAATCACAGAATGAATTGTTCAGGAATGTGACTTTCAAGTCCCAAAGCAAAGTTTGGACAGTGTTCCCAGAGTCAAACCTCTCTGAATGTTAGTACACTTTTCTGAAAAAACTTTTTATTTTATTTTATTCTTTTTTGAGTTGGAGTCTCACTCTGTCACTCAGACTGGAGTGCAGTGGCCGCTCCTGGCCACTGCCGCCTCGACCTGCTGGGCTCTGGCAATCCTTCCGCCTCAGTCTTCCAAGTAGCTGGAACTACAGTCACGTGCTACCACGCCTGGCTAATTTTTGATTTATTGTAGAGATTGTACAACTTGGTCTTGCCAAGTTGTCCAGGTGGGTCTTGAACCCGTGGGCTCAGGCAATCCACTCACCTCGTCCTCCCAAAGCGCTGGGATTACAGGCTGAGCCATTGAGCCTGGCCAGAAAAAAACTGATTTTGTTTTATTTATTTATTTATGTATTTATTTTTTAATTTTAATTTTTTTTTAGTTGGAATTTCACTCTGTTGCCCAGGTGAGTGCAGTGGCACGCTCACGATCACCCCAGCATCGACCTGCTGGGCTCAGGCTATCCTTCTGCCTCAGCCTTCCAAGTGGCCGAACTACAGCCACATGCTACCATGCCAGGCTAAATTTTTAAAATTTATTGTAGAGAAGAGGTCTCACCATGTAGCCCAGGGTGGTCTCGAACCCACAGGCTCAGGCAATCCTCTCGCCTCAGCCTCCCAAAGTGCTGGGATTACATGTTTGAGCCACCGTTCCCACCTGATTTAGTTTTTTAGATGGAGTCTCACTACATTGCCCAGGCTGATCTTGAACTCTTGTCCTCTAGCAATCTTCCTGCCTCAGCTTTCCAAAATGTGGGATTACAGGTGTAAGCCACCATGCCTGGCTTATTAGTGCACTTTTCCATCAGTCAGTATAGGAATTGCCAGAGGCCTTCTTAGACTTCCTCTTTATAAGGGGATATGTTCTTAAAATTGTCTTTTGACTTCCCTGTTATGTGTGCATTAGGAACTAACTATTGTAGAGATGAAGGCAAGGTCTCTCTACCTTCTAAGAGTTTACTGTCTGTAATGAGGAAGTTGATAAAAGGACAATCTCAGTGTGTGATTATCCTGAAACCAGCACCTTTTGTGTGTGTGTGTGTGTGTGTGTGTGTGTGTGTGTGTGTGTGTGTATTTGTGTGACTATGGGGAGAACAGCAGGTACAGAATCTGTTCAAGCTGGGGAGTCAGGAAGGTAAGGCCTGAGGAGACTAGGGGTTGGCCGGGCAAACTCACGGAAGCAGAGGTGCACTGGGTTTGGAGACCTGTGAGTAGGTGCACAGCCTGCAGGCGGAGTCACGTGTTGTTGGAGATTGTCAGGAGTCTGATCTTGAATACCATGCTGAGGGGCTTGCATTTTTATCCTGAATGCAAAGGGAGAAACCACTGAATAATTTTTAAGCTGAAGAACAAATGTAGTAGACAAATCTGGAAAGACCATACTGGTCATGGGGAGACTTGATTAAAGGAAAACAAGTCTGGAGGCTGAGGGACAACTTAGAAGGCTGCTGCTGCTGCCTTCCAGGTGGGATATGCATGTGGCCCAAATGAAGGTGCCAGCCTAGGGACAGAGGACAGCCAAGAGGTTTCAAGAGGCAGGGCCAACAGAAATCGATTGCTAACTGGTGTGGTGTATGAGGGAGTGGAAGCACCCAGGATGCTTGCAGAGGCTGTGGGGGATGGGGTTGACACTGATGCCACATACTGTGCCAAGACAGGAGTTCTTAGGAAGAGTCAGGCATGCCTGAGACTGTTAGGGCTTTTAGTTGAATGGAAGCTCCTAAAACACGAGTAGGTGTGGTTCTAAGTTGAGTCTCGCCTGCGAGTTGTTTTTTATACAAGAAAAATGTAGAGAGAAATAAGTCCAATAAAGCCCTTGTTTGATTTGAAAAACTAAACCAAAAGGGAATTAGGAACAGAAAGTTCTCTATAGAGCATCTTGACTATGATGCCTTGGGTTAGGACCTCGCCTTTCTGAGCTTGACAGGTGGCGATGATTCCTTCCATTTGGGAAGGTTAAAGGCATAAATTGTTAGCCAGAAGGTATTTTAGCCAAGGCGGTTCGGTGTTCTGACCAGTGAGAGGTCACTCCTTCAAGGAGGCAAAATCATGACCTAGTTGAGGGCATTCTTCATTTGCAGCATGAGGACCCTGCTCAGGAGGTAGCCTGTCCTAGCAAAGTGGGCAGGCAAGGACTGTGGAGTGGGACAGATTCCATCAGGACCCCAGCTCTGTCATCTGTTAGCTCTATAACCTCATCCAAAGTACTGAAACTTCTTGCCCTTGAGTTTTCTCATTTGATGGAGATTAATTGTCAGTAAATTGTAGTTCCTGTTCCTTAGTGAATGTGGAGGATGGTGTATACTGCCATTGGATAGGAACTTTGGCTTTATTTCCTATCCTTGGCTTTCTGACCTAAATGGGGCTTGATCCCTTGGGCAGACTGCCATCTTTTCTCCCTCTTCTACTCCATGCCATTGGTTAGGTCAGGAGACAGTGGAGTTCTCTGGATGCTTTTCCATCACCTCTGTTTTTTAGGAAGTCGTTCTGACTGCATCTGCTTGGTTCCAGTGTGGGTGTGGGTGTAAATGGGTGGGTGGAGGAGTTAAGTATGAAGAAGTTCAATAACAACAATTAAAATTACAGAGAAAAATACAAATCCAATCTACCTATATCTGAGGCTATATTATTTGTTAAAAACCTGTAAAAAATCTTATGCTATTAGTAAAAAATGTAAGTAGAACCTAGCAAACTGCTTTTTCAAAATGCAAACCTTTTGCCCCCTAATTTTATCATTGGGTATTAAGGAGTACTTTTCAAATCTTGTATTAAACAGGATGTATTTGTGTTCTTTTAGCTTCTTTTCGCTTTTGCTAAAAAGACAAAAATGCAGTCCTTAATAAGAGATTGAAGTTTATTATGTTTGTGTCTTGGTAGATTCAGTGGAGAAAAATTAGATTTTCTTGAAAATGACAAGATAGGCTGGGCGTGTTGGCTCACCCCCATAATCCCAGCACTTTGGGAGGCTGAGGTGAGAGGATTGCTTGAGTCCACAGGTTCCAGACCAGCCTGGGCAACTTGACGAGACCTCATCTCTACAATAAATCAAGAAAAATTAGAGGAATGTGATGGCACATGCCTGTAGTTCTAGCTATTTGGAAGGCTGAGGCAGAAGGATCGTCTGAGCCCAGCAGGTTGAGGCTGTGGTGGCTGTGCACTCCAGTCTGGATGACAGAGTGAAACTCTGACAAAAGGAAGGAAGGAAGGAAGGAAGGAAAAGAGACAAGATAATAAATATGTGGTGTTGGTGTTTTAATACAGGAATCTGAAGGTAAATTGTAACAACTTAGAGAACACAATTATTACTGTACTACAAAGACTAAAAACAAAAAAACTTTTGAAGGATCTTTTTTTTTAAGTTGGAGTCTCACTCCTCTGTCACTCAGGCTGGGGTGCAGTGGCACACTCGTGCCCACCCGAGTGTCGACCTGCTAGGCTCTGACGATCCTTCTGCCTTAGCCTTTCAAGGAGAACATGCTCTACCATGGCTAGCTAATTTTTGATTTACTGTAGAGACAAGGTCTTGCCAAGTTGCCTGGGCTGGTCTCAGACCCATGAGCTCAGGATATCCACTCACCTTGGCTTCCCAAAGTGCTAGATTACAGGCTAAGCCACTGAGCACAGTCTTGAAGGATCTTATTAAAATTTATTTATTATTTATTATTTTATAGTTTATTGGAGGATGACATTGACAATCTTTTCTCAATATCAAAATATTACCGAAGAGTGTCATATGTGGGGCTCCATCTGTAGATATGGTGACTTTTCTGACATGAACCAGTTTCTGAGTCTTCCTTTTTAGAATCTGAGTTTATTTTCTCCAGAATCAAGAGTCCTGAATCATTGAAGCTGTCTAGAGGCTGCCTATTCTATGTTTCTTGGACTCACATTCTCTCATTACACCAATGGTGTCCTCTCTTGGGGACCAGAGCCAGATCTGGCTGTTATTGTTCTCAAGGGCTTTGTAGTTTAGCTGTTCTGACATTTCTGCCATATACTGTTTAGGTCCCGCTTACTTTCTTCATTCTCTTTTTTGATGTGGATGATTTCATTGGCCTTTGGTTCAGCCTCTGTGCAGAGTTTCCTAATATCTTGTGATACCTCACTGAGAGCCTTCATGTTGTTTTTTGCCTCTTTTCTAGTATTGAAAGGTAGTTATTTTAAGCCAAGAGCTTTAAGTGCTTCTTTGAAAATTTCATCAAAGCTCATGTTTTCTGCGTTCTCTGTCAATTGCCTAAGTAGTGTTAGAAGCCCAACTAGTGTTCACAGCCTTTCATGTGACATTCCCAGGTTTTCTTTGGAGGCAGGCTTGGGCCGACTTCCTTCTTCTTCCAAAAGGGCAACCAGCTGATGACAGTTTTGAGAGTTTGTATTGGGATAAGACAAATGTCGGTGATGAGCCTGGAGTAATTCTTGAGATTCTCCTTTACTTCTGACTCAGGCTGGAGTTTCCAAGGCAGTGGATGTTAGTGGGTGGGCCAAAACCACCCTCATCCCAGCTGCAGACTGGCGTGACTTCGCTCAGTCAGACTTTCATTTTCAAGGCAGATTTCTGTACAGATGAAACACTCAGAATAAGATCTGGAGAAAACTCTTTGTTCTTTGGTGGTTCTGTGCCCTTTTCCCTATTAAATGCAATTCCTCAGTATACTCACCTCTGTGCTTCTTGTCTTTGCTGTGATTATCTTGATGTTCTCTGTATATGTAAAGGATGATTGTTGCTGACCACTGTGGGATGGAATTGTTGACTCAGATTTGGAAGGAACTAGCCCTTTCTGAGGGGCTGACACTGGATTCCTTTTTTTTTTTTTTTGAGTTGGAGTCTCACTCTGTTGCCCAGGTTGGAGTGCAGTGGCATGCTAACGGCCACCCCAGCATTGACCTGCTGGGCTCCGGCCATCCTTCTGCCTCAGCCTTCCACATGGCTGGAACTATAGGCACACACTACCACACCTGGCTAATTTTTATTTATTTCTTGTAGCTACGAGGTCTCGCTTAGTTGCCCGGGCTGGTCTCAAACCTGCAGGCTCAGGCAGTCCATTTGCCTTGGCCTCCCAAAGGGATTACAGACTTAGCCACCACGCCCGACTCTTTTCTTTTTTAAATCAGGATCTCACTCTCACTCTGTTGCCCAGACTGGAGTACAGTGGTGTGATCATGGTTCACCACAGCCTCAACCTGATGGGCTCAGGCTGTCCTTCTGCCTCGGCCTTCTGAGTAGCTGGGACTACAGGCATGTGCATCATGATGTCTAGCTAATATTTTTTTGATTTTTTGTAGAGATGAGGTTTCTCTGTGTTGTCCAGGCTGGTCTTGAACTCCTAGGCTTAAGCGATTCTCCTGCCTTGGCCTCCCAAAGTGCTGAGATTACAGGCATGAACCACGACGTCTGGCCTGGATTCCCTTTTCAAACCTGCCTGTGAATGGACAGCCAGGTCCTGTTTGCCTTCCTCCATGGATGGGGAACTGGCCTCCTGAGACAGACTGGTTTATCTTTGGGCATCTCTGTTGGAAAGCTTCCCCCCACCACTCTTCGATTGAATTGGAATTTGTGTCCCTGGCACATCTACTCTTTGTTCCTTGTTCTAACCTTTGGAGCCGCACAGACCGAGTTTAATCTCCTTTTCACATGACAGCCCTTCTGGTATTTATATGTGATGAGAGTTGATCGTGTTCCTAGTCCCCTTCCCTTCCTGTACCCACTGCCTTCTCTTAGCATCTCAGTCCTGAAACCACACTGGCCACACTTTTTTCTTTTAAAAAAAAAAAATCAACATTTAAATTTTGAGGATCAACACAGCTAACTAGTTTTCTTCCCATACCCGTCATTGAATAACAAAAGGTAGATTGAACATTTTTGGGCCTCTCTTGGCCTTGTTGGCAATGACATTGCTGGGTAGAATTTTCTCTCATAGGTTGGTTTCTGAGTCCGTATGTGTGTTCTCCACCTCGAGTTCACAGGCTGCTAGGGCACAGCTGCTTGGCATTTTCACACCCCTCAGTGTGGGCACCAGTTTAACATGAAACTCTCTGTGTTCCTCCCAAGGCAATGCCTCAAGCTACATTTGCAGTCACATTAACCGAGTTGTGGTACTGAGGGCTGTAGGCCCCATGGAGTCGTGTGTAATATTCCAACAAGACTTGAGTCCTAAAAATCCTTGAGTGACTTGAAGGCACTATCTGAGAAGTTTTACTAAAGTGATTTGTGTGGAATATAATCTGGACATTTCCCGAACTGGGCTCTTGTTGATCAACTTCAAGCAGAGAGCTGGGTGGGGGAATCTGTCACCTCCTGTCAGCAGGGCTCATTTGGTTCATGGGGCTGCTTGGCTGGTGGCCCCTTCATCCCTAGGATGCCCTGGATGTTTCTCTGAGGCTTTGTGCTCTAGTGAAAAGATGCACTTGTGAGATCATTGAGGGAAATTATTCTGGATTCAAAGGACGTTTGCAGTGTGGTTAAGTGCCTGACCTTGTTGAATCAGGAGATATCATTTCTAGAGATCACGGTGTTCTTTCACAATCATTTCACGGTGAACTTGTCAACTATGATCCCTCTGCCCTTTTAAAAAAAAATTTTTTTTTATTTTAAAGATGCGGGGTACTATTCAGGAGTGGGTATACAGATGTTCATTATGCAGGTATCCTTGTTGATGAGGTATGTCCCCCCTCCCCTGGCAGATTCCCACTACTGCCAATCCCCCCTCCCCCTCCCACCTCCGGCAGTTTCCCGCTACTGCCAGTCTTTTTCTTAAAGTATTATGATAATTGTTCAAGGTCTGCTTATAGGTGAGAACATGTGATACTCAGTTCTTTGTTTCTGTGATAGATCTCTCAGTATTATAGAACCTAAGTCCGTCCAAGTTGCTGCCAAGTTCATAATTTTGTCCTTTATGGCTGCATAATTTTCCTTTGTGTATATGTACCACATTTTTTTTTTATCTAGTCCTCTTTTGATGGGCAGCATGGTTAGTTCCATGTTTTTGCTACTGTGAACAATGCTGCAATAAACATAGATGTGCAGATATCTTTTTTATAAAGTGATTTGAGTTCCTGCGGGTATATTCCCAGTGGGGGATTGTGGGGTCATATGGAAGATCGAGTTTTAGATTTTTTGGAATCGCCAAACTCTTTTCCAAAGAGGCTGTACTAGTTTACACTCCCACCAACAGTGTAGAACTGTTCCCTTTTCTCCGTATCCTCTCCAGCATCTGTTGTTCTTTGAGTTACTGATGATGGCCATCCTGACTGGAGTTAGGTGGTATCTCAGTGTGGTTTTAATTTGCATTTCTTTGATGACTAGTGAGGCTGAGCATTTTTTCATGTATCTATTGGTGCTCCTATGTTTTCTTTTGAGAAGTATCTATTCATATCTGTTGCCTACTTTGTAATGGGGCTGTTTGTTTTTTTCTTTTTGGCACATTTGAGTTTTTTGTAGATCCTAGATGATAGGCCTTTGTCAGACATAGAGTTGGCAAGTATTTTTTCCCAGTCTGTGGACTATCTCCCTGCTCTCTTTATGGTTTCTTTTGCTTTGCAGAAGCTTTTCAGTTTGATGAGGTCCCACTTGTCTTATCTTATTTCTTATGGTATGAGCAGTTGGGGTTTTTTTTGTTCAGGAATTAGTTGCCAGTTCTAATTTCCATCAGGGTGTCTCCCATGTTTTCTAAGGTTCTTATAGTTTGAAGTTTTACATTTAGGTCTTTCATCCATTTAGAGTTGACTTTTGTGTCTGGTGATAGGTAAGGGTCTTGTTTTTATCTTCTGCATGTGGTCAGCTGATTTTCCCAGCACCATTTACTGAATAGGTTCTCCTCTCCCCAGTGGTTGGTGGTGGAGTTGCTTAAGAAATTGAGGTTTTGCTTCTGGAATCTCTATCCTGTTCTATTGGTTTATATGCCTGATCTTGTACAAATACCAGGCTGTTTTGATTATTGTAGCTTTATAATAAAGTTTAAAGTCTGGGAGTGTGATACCTCCTGCTTTGTTTTTTTTTCTGAGGATTGTTTCGGCTATTTGTGGTTGTTTGTGTTTCCATATGAATTCCTGTATTGTTTCCAGGTCTGAGAAGAATGCTGCTGGTAATTTAATGGGTATTGCATTAAATCTGTAGACTGCCTTGGGTAGGATGGACATCTTAACAATGTTGATTCTTCTAATCCATGAGCATGGAATATTTTTCCATTTGTTTGTGTTGTCTTTGATTTCTTTGAGCAATGTTTTGTAGTTTTCATTTAAAGGACTTTGACTTCTCTGGTTAAGAAGATGCCAAGGTATTTCATTTTTTGTGTGGCTATTGTGAATGGGATTGTGCTTTTTATTTGGGTTTATGTTTGTTTATTGTTGGTGTATAGAAATGCAACTGTCTTTTGGACACTGATTTTTATACCCTGAGACTTTGCCAAAGTACTTTATCAGTGCAAGGAGGTTTTTTTTTGACAGTGTCTCTTGAGTTATCGAGGTATAGAATCATGCTGTCTGCAAAGAGGGATAACCTGACTTCCTTGTTTCCTATTTGGATACCCCTATCTTTTTCTCTTGACTGATTGTTCTAGCGAGGACTTCCAAAACTATGTTGAACAGGATGGGTGCGAGTGGGTATACCTGTCTTGTTCCGGTTTTCAGGGGAAATGGTTCTAATTATTGTCGGTTTAGCAGTATGCTGGCTGCGGGTTTCTTGTAGTTGGCCCTTACTATGAGACGAGGTATGTTCCATCTATGCCTAGATGTTCAAGGGTTTTTTTTATCAAGAAGGGGTGCTGGATTTTATCAAAAGTTTTTTCCACGTCTGATGATATAATCATGTGGTTTTTGTTTTCACATTTGTTGATGTATTTAATTACATTTATGGTCTTGCGAATGTTGAACCACCTTGCAACCCGCCCATGCCCTTTTCAAACCAAAAGCCAGGAAAGCAAGGTTTACATCCATGCTTCACTCATCCTGTAATCAAATGGTTGGTTTCTTAGGCTCAGGATCAGGGCCTTAGATTCCCCCTATTTTTGTTATACTTGACCTGTCATTCCAGTTTGCTGATCTGTTGGTTCCTGAAATCTCATATAGTGCATTGTTTGTGTTTCCTGGGTTCAGGCTTTGGAGTGAGAGAGATGTGGGTGTAATTCCCACTTCCACCACTTGTTGGTTGTCTGGTTTTGGGCAAAGACACAGTGAATAATCTTTTGGGATTGTTGATGCAACAGAGGAGTGGTGTCTCTTGAAAGCCACAGGCAGATCATCAATAACTCCAAAAACAATAGATGCTGGAGAGGATGTGGGGAAAACGGAACACTTCTACACTGTTGGTGGGAGTGTAAACTAGTATAAACTCTGTGGAAAATAGTGTGGCAATTCCTAAAAGATCTAAAAAGTCGACCTTCCATACGATACTGCAGTTCCCCTACTGGGAAGATACCTAGAGGAACTCAAATCCCTCTATGAAAAAGATACCTGCACACGCATGTTTATTGCTTACAATAGCAAAAACATGGAACCAACCGTACTGCCCATCAAAAGAAGACTGGATAAAAAAATGTGGTACATATACACGATGGAATATTACGCAACCATAAAGAAGGACAAAATTATGAACTTCACAGCTGCTTGGATGGATTTAGAGTCTATAATACTGAGTGATCTATCACAGAAACAAAGAACTGAGTATCACGTGTTCTCACTCATAAGCGGACCTAAACAATTATTGTAATACTTTAAGAAAAGAATTGGCAATAATGGGAAACTGCCGGGGTGAGGGGGAGGGAGGGGCAGGATTGACAGTAGTGGGAAACTGCCAGGGGAAACTGCAGTAGTGGGAAACCTTACCAATAAGGGTGCCTGCATTATGAACATCTGTATAGCTATCCCTGAATTGTACCCCACATCTAGAAAGAAAGGAAGGAAGGAAGGAAGGAAAGAAAGAAAGAAAGAAAGAAAGAGTCAGGGGCAGAAAGTCAGAACTTGGAAAACAAAACAGAATGCTCTGCTCTTCTCATACCTGTTTCTCTCTGAACATCCTTTTTTTTTTCCTTCCTGGAGTCTGACTCTTCCTGTCCACCTAGGTGGTAGGTAGAATAATGTCTCTCCAAAAATGTCCACATCTTCATCCTGGAACCTGTGAATATGTCACCTTGCATGGCAAAAGGATGTAATTAAGTTAAGGACCTTGAACTGGGGAGATTAACCTGGATTATTCAGGTGGGACTAATGCAAAGTCCTTATAAGGGAGAGAGGGAGGGAGACAGAAGAGTTGGAGTCTGAGAAGGTGTGGTGATAGAGGCAAAGTCTGAGAAATGTTCCACTGCTGGCTTTGGAGATGAAGGAAGATACCAACAGCCAAGAAGTGCAGGTGGCCTCTAGAAGCCAGAAAAGGCAAGGGAACAGATCTTTCCTAAAATAAGGAATGCAGCCCTGTTGCCCTCTTGATTACTTGTATCATTTTGAACCACCACGTTACAAAAACCTCCTTCCCTTAAAGTCTTCCCGGATTCCCCCATCATCTTGTAGTACTGAACTCCCCAGAGACCTCTGTGAACCCTTTGCAGTCAGGGTTGTTTGTTCCTTCCCGCTTTCTCCATCACTATTATCTCCCTTAGCGACCAGCATAGGCTCTCCATGAAGTGTGTTCTTGGTGACTGTCCATGGAACTGAAGATCCCAAGAGAAACCTGATGGTGCCTTTCAGAAATCTAGCTGCATGATTATTGTTCTTTGGCCTCCCTGTTTAGTAGTCCGGCCAGGAAGGGGAACAAAGTCAGTCGCATGATTTTCTCCAAGCAAGCCTTGAGTGGAATTAGTTATGGATACTGCTTCCCCGAGTGTCCTTTCACCGAGCTTGGGCTCCCTGCTCTCGAGCCTGAGTTCACCTGCTCTCCAAGGCTGAGCTGTGTTTGTGTTTCTACAGTCTTCAAACATCCAAGGTTGTGTTCAGAAAGCTCACAGAAGCACGGTTTTGATGCCTTCCGTTTCTTGAATGTTCTACAGTTGAGAAAGTGCTTCTGCATTCCTGATCTCATTTAATCCATAGTGGCCACATGAAGTGGCTGCTCCTTTTCAGTTTGCTCAGTTTTTTTTTTTGAAGATGGAAGTGACAGCTGGAAACTCATGACCACCTTTTTGTGAGGCAGAGTTGTAGAGTGGTAACTTGCCCAAAGTCTCACTGCCTGTGTAGGTGGAAGATGTTTCTGTTCCCAGCGCTGCTGGAACCACAGCTCACCACCTCTTCAAAGTTATTGGGAACATTCTTATATTCCCCTTAGAATCCTGGCTAGCACTTTGCATTCTGCTTTTCCTTCTAATTCAGGTGGCATCTTCTTATGACCCTTCCATTCCTGTCTTTAAGATCTCCCTATTGTCTGGGCCTACAGTTGCCTGCCAGCTGTATTCCTTATGTTATGATTTTGAGATGCTCCAGGAAGGCCTCCCAGATTGGCACCCTGCTTTCAGAAGGCACTTGGTATCCAGATGTCCTGGACACTTGTCTCATCTCTACTGCTGGGTCAGTGCTGGATGGTTGGTTTCCCAGCAACCACATCCTCAGCCTCCTCTCTCTTTACAATCCTTTGCAGGTGGTTCCCAACCCACATAGCAGATGAGTTCCACAAGCTTATTTTGCAGTTCATTGATTGTTGGGAGCTGGCATGCATCTTCCTGGGGACTCAGTGTCATAAGTGGTGGTTAGGTCCCACTTATGATATGTTGTACGCACTGTGTAGCTGAACTCTGAAGTCACAGAGAGAATGGGCATTAGATCAGGCCTAGCTGACTTCTGGTTCTACTGCAGCTATCTGGGTGACCTTGGGCAAGTGATTTAACCCCTCTGCGTCTCAGTTGCCTCACCTGCAAAGTGTTGATAAGTAATACTTACCTGGCAGAGTTGCTAAATAATGTATATAATGTGTTAAGCATAGTACTTAGCACTTGTTAATACTCAGTAAATGTTTGATATTATTTATTACTGCACTATTAATTATGTATCTAGTTAGTTTAATAGCACCAACCACCCAATCACTATTTATACTGCTGTTTGTATGTGTAAACTGATTGAAGGTCAAACTCTAAACTAGTCATTCAGAATTGAAATACTCTTTTTTCCTTCTGGGGATCTCAGATTGCTGAGGGAAAAAAAGTTTCTCTTGCTCATTTATTCAATTCATAAGCAATTGCATTTTGCTGGATATTCTGTGGAGTACTGGGTGTAATGGTGAACAAAAGCCAATATAATCCCTGTTCTCATGGATCTTAAAGTCGGATGATGGAGACAGATATTAAATAAAACAAAACAAATTATACAAATGTGAAAATACAGGTACTGTGAAGGAGCGGTGCTAGTAGAGGGTCTATCTAGGGAGGGTATTTGGTGGGCCTCTGGGTTGGGTCTGTGTTATTGTGTAGCAGACACCGTCTTCAGCCTGCTGGCTTAGGGCTTTGACAACACTGGTTTCACATCCAAACAGGGGTGAAGGTGGACTGAGCTTTGGGGATTGGTGGTGGAAGCTTGGGTTCTAACAGGTGACAATCCAAGTCGTCAGCGATATCGAGGACACCATCAGAGACACCCAGGTGGCTCCTTAAAGAAGAGGCATTTACGAGAGAGGAGTAGCTGTGATACCAGTATGTGTACCAGTATGCGTTGCTGGGGAGAAAAGAAGGCCTCCTGCATTCAGGTTATGGAAGCTGAGTTCTCACGTGCTGCTTATTAGGAAATGTTTTAACCACCCCTTGTATTCAATCAAAATAACAGCCCGTGTGTTTCCTATGGCTTCCTATGGGCAAGCAAGGGTAATTAGCATCTTGCTCATATAATCGCCTCCATCTCATCTTTCTTTTTCTTTTTCTTTTTCTTGCTACCCCTCTCTTGCTCTGTATTCTTTTCTGTTTATCTTTTTCCCTTTCTCTTTGCGTTCTCCTGTTCTACTCTATGACTAAGTCAACTCTTGTTTTTTAAATCCATTTATCATGTCTCTCTTGGAGAAACCTGTTCTTTCACTCCGAGATGAAGAAAGAAGCAGGAGAGTGCTGCCTTGTGGAAGCAGCACTGGCTTATGGGCTTTGTTTGATACTCCCGTTTCAGTAGTGCTCCGATGTCATGTTCTCTGAATAAGCCTGTCTTCTGTGTTTGCCCAGCTCTCTACTTGCTCCTTCTTCCTTTCAAAATACACAGTTTGCAGTTTCTACTGTTTAGCTTATGGAAGACTGACCACAGCTCATAAATTATCACTGCTTAGATCGTATTCACACTCTACCTTGTGCAGTGTCCTGAGCTCAGGAAGTTGTTGAACTTCTCCTCGGGTACCTGTGATGTGATGCTTTGTGTTTGCTGGCCCTGGGCAGTGTTTGCCCTTTCTTCCTGACGGAGGTGTAGTCCAGGGCAGCGTTCTGAGACCTGACCAGTATGTGTACCTTGTGACCTATTGAAGGATCTGACTGTCTCTGTGCTGGCCACCCAGCATGCTAGAGGTGGGGTGCAAGGTAGGAGTTGCAAGTGCAGCCCTGGAGGGACCACACTGCCCCCAACAGTGAGTTGACTGTCTAGTGACCCCATCCCCCCTTTGTGATGTTTCTGATTAAAAAAAAACTTTTTGTTTTAGAATAGTTTTAGATTTATAAGAAAATCGTAAAGATAGGACAGAAAGTTCCTATATACTCTACCCTCAGTTTTCCCCTACCAATATCATACATTTGATTTGTCACGATTAGTGAAAAAATTTTGATATCAGCTAGAGTCCATAGTTTATCCAGATTTTCTTAGTTTTTATTTATAGTCCTTTATCTGCTCCAGGATCCCATCCAGAATGCTACATTACATTTAGTTATCATGTCTCGCTAGGCTCCTCTTGGCTGTGATAGTTTGATAGTTTTGTTTTTGGTGACCTTGACAGTTTTGAGTGGTACTGGTTAGGTATTTTATAGGATTTAAATTTGTCTTATGTTTTTCTCATGATTAGACCGGGGATAGGGGATTATGGGAGAATGCCCACAGAGGTAGTGGCCTTCTCATCACAGAGCAAGCACATTGTCAACATGACTTATCACTATTGATGTTGATCTTGATGAAGTGTGCACTTGGCTGAGGTAGTGTCTGTTAGGTTTCTCCACATAAAGTTGTTCCTTTCCCCCTCTTTCTATATACATATTTTCTGGCAGGAAGTCACTATGTACGGCCTATACTTTTAAGAAGTGAGGACTTATGTTCCCTGTTCTTTAGGGCAGAGTATCTGCATAAATTATTTGAAATTCTGCCTGGGAGATTTGTCTATTCTTCCCCATGTATGTATTTATTTAGTCGTTTGTGTATATAAGTGTGAACTCATGGATATTTCTTTTATATTTTGGGTTAGAATCCAGCATTACTTTATATATTGTCCCAGCTCTGGTCATTGGGAGATTTTTCAGTTGACTCCTGTGTTCCTTTGATATACCTCCATCATCCTGGGTTTTTTTTTTTTTTTTTTTTAACACTTCTTTGATTTCTGACACTATAAGATGCTCCAAGTTCATTTTGTTTATTTCCTGCCCCAGTCTTAGAATAGGTCATGTCTTTAAGGAACCCTGGTTCCTTTTATTGAAGACTTATTGGTATTAGAAACCATGATTTGGGTGCTAGGTCCTCATTGCTACTGGAGTATTGTTGCTTCTAGTCTCTCTTAAATGAAAAAGCAAGGAGCACATATAGGAATACTATTCTGTGTGTGTATGTATTTATAAATATTTCTGGGCCAAGCTCCGTGGCTCAGCCTGTAATTCCAGCACTTTGGGAGGCTGAAGTGAGTGGATTGCCAGACTGGAGTGCAGTGGTACAACCATAGCCAATGCAACCTTGACCTGCTGGGCTCAGGTAATCCTTCTGCCTCGGCTTTGCAAGTAACTGAAACTACAGGTATGTGCCACCATGCATGGCTAATTCTTGATTTATTGTAGAGACGAGGTCTTGCCAAGTTGTCCAGGCTGGTCTTGAACCCCTAGGCTCAGGCAATCCTCTCGCTTTCGCCTCCCAAAGTGCTGGGATTACAGGCGTGAGCCACTGTACCTAGCTTCATTTTCTTATATCTACCAAACGTTTGGTGATTTTATGCTGCTGGATGAGAGGATTCCCATAATCTTTTTTTCCTCTGCTTGCTTTTATTCCACCCAATTGCTAGGGACTGAATGTTCATATTTCCCCTAAATCCATACTGAAGTTTGAATTCTTAATTCCCAATGTGATGGTATTTGGAGATGGGATCCTTGGAGGTAGTTAGGGTTAGATTAGGTCATGAGGATGGGGTCCTTATGATGGGATTATTGGCTTTATAAGAAGAAGAGAGAATCTGTGTGCTGATCTTGCTGAGGAAAGGTCATGTGAAGACAGCAAGCAGGCAGCCAGCTGTCTGTAAGCCAGGAAGAGAGCCCTCGTTAGGAAATGAATTGTCTAGCACCTTTGTCTTGGACTTTTAGCCTTCAGAATAAATTTCTGTCGTTTAAACTACTCCATCTGTGATATTTTGATATAGAAGCCCAAGCTGACTAATATGCCATTATATATAGAAAAAGTATAGGTATTCCTGTTGAGGGACTCCTTTCCTCAAATATTCTGGGTCTGCTTTAGAGCAATGAGAACCTGTTTTAAAGCAGGAAACATGCTGAGAAGGGTAGTGGAGAGTGATAGCATGGTGGCCTTGGACCTGGATGGCATCCTTTTTCTTCACTGTGCTCAGCTGCCTGGCCTCTTGTGCTCCTGTGTGACAGTGGACAATAGCAGGCACCTGCCCAAGATTGTGACTGTGGATGTGAGTGATTGTTCCAAGGTCAGGCTTCCTTGGGACAGATTTTTCTCTGAGATGCTGATTGTGGGTTTTAATGTTTCTCCTTTTATTGTTCAGTGTTCTTAGCTTCTTTAGATTAATCACCATGTCTTTTTTTTTTTTTTTTTTTACAACTGTCTGCTCTCATTTTACAAGCAGAGAAGTCTCAGGAGCCGGAGCTGCCTTAGATGATAAAATGAAGCCTGTGTGGTCCTATACACGATATATGGGTGACTAAAAAACCCAAAAAACCCTTAACTGCCAGGGAGGGACTTCCTTTCATTGTCTCCTTTTTATGTTTCTTCCTTTTTCCTCTTCAGGTTTTTCTCCTTTCTTTGCTGATTTTTTTCTTTTATTGCCTGTTTTATTTCACAACTTGGCCATCTGTTTTGATAGGAATGTCTGCTTCCTGCCACCCTCAGGACAGTCAGAGAGAACGGGGTAAATGTGTCCAGGACTTCACTCATGATTTCCACTGGTGTGACTCAGGGAAGGCTCCCATTGGAGAAATCTACCCAGAAAATAAATTGCACATTGGCTGTTTTTTTTTTTTAAGTCTTTTAATTTTTATTACAGAAAAAAAGCTGCATTTCTTTATTTTGTTTTCTGACTCTGTGCTTGTGCCTTCAACACTTTCATGATTTTCTGATCCTCAATAAGAAAAGCATGCTTGATCCTGTCACGAACACATTTTGCACACATGGAACCACCATAGGCCCCGCTGACATGTCTTTTTTGTTTTGGACAACCTCATAAGAACTTTGGGTCTTACAGCACAAACCCCTCGAAGTCTGCCTGGGCACACACCACATGCAGACTTTGGTGCTTTCCAAACCTTCTTGGTATATAGGTAAACCTATTACCAGGTATTTGGGACAGCCTAGTTTTGT
The DNA here is from genome assembly GCF_000164805.1 of Carlito syrichta. Classification (NCBI taxonomy): domain Eukaryota; kingdom Metazoa; phylum Chordata; class Mammalia; order Primates; family Tarsiidae; genus Carlito; species Carlito syrichta. Next base: position 315,282 of record NW_007260156.1, on the reverse strand, counting down.
TAGAGGCTGTCTTGTAGGAAAGCCTACAATGATATGTCAAACACTGGACCATTCTGAGTGCCTTTACACAGTGTCCCTCCCTGGAAGAGCACACTTTGGCTTTTAATATAAGAACCTTTATAAATGGAGCTCCTAGGAGAATCTAAGACATTTGAGAACTTTCTTTTTTTGATTTGCTATGTGGCCCTTGGTTAACCACCCAAATGGAAGCACATATGTTAATGTTCAACACTGGGTTAGTGTCCTGAGGATTGTTTTGGACAGAATGGTTCATAGTAGGTTAATGTTCAATGGAAAAGTACTTGGTACATAGTAAGAGTATTTAGGAGTTAATTACATTATTTTTATTATTGCAAACTAAAAATTCCATGTTGTGGGATTTTTTTTTTTTTTTTTTGAGTTGGAGTCTCACTCTGTTGCCCAGACTGGAGTGCAGTGGCCGCTCCCGGCCACCGCAGCCTCGACCTGCTGGGCTCCGGCGATCTTCCGCCTCAGCCTTCCAAGTAGCCGGAATTACAGGCATGCGCTACTACGCCCGGCTGATTTTTTGATTTATTGTAGAGATGAGGTCTCACTGCCCACGTGGGTCTCGAACCCGCGGGCTCAGGCAATCCACTCACCTCAGCCTCCCAAAGGCGTGGGATTACAGGCTGAGCCACCGAGCCCGGCTATGTTGTGGGATATTAAGGTGAAGATGAGGGACCTAGTGTCAGGGTTGCCTTCAGGTGGAGGAAATAAATTGGAATTGCTATTGTTGTGTTACTGGTACAAGAAAAGTGATGCAGGGGATGGAAATAGATCCCAGGGCAGAAGTTTGGGTCTAACAACTTGGAACTAGAGAACTTGAAAGTGGCTCATCTAAGGGAAGGCAGGGGGGTGTTAGATGGCTCCTGAAAGTTCTTTTGCCCTTAGGATGTGATTCTGTGTTGGCCCCCCTCCAGTTGGAGGAGGGTGGGGTAGGAGATGGGCATTCATAGCTCAATGGGTTCTATAGAGGAAAGGGAAAAGGACTTTCCTGGCTTGGATTCGCTTATCAATGTCTTTTTTGGCCTTCCCACGGTGAAGAGGTATTTCCATATGCTTTTATAATTGGTTTTTGCTCAACACAGACCATACCTCTTGAGCTGATCTTGTCACATCCTTAGAGATTCAGCTACAACCCAGGACAACAGGCAACTGCCAGAGGGAGGATACAAGCAGTATTCCATACAGTTAGGTAACCGTCCTGCTCCGAATTCTTTGAGCATGCATACTAGGTTATGCATTTTTATTTGCACCTCCAGGCTGCAAACATATCTGTGGAGAGGGGAAATAAATATAGCATATATTTTATATTAGGGTGGAGGGGAGAGTGCAGGGTTGGCCTCTGAGTTTTCAATGACAGCCTTTCATTTTTGTGTTGTAATTTCGGTGATAATTAACATTCTTTGAAAGAGGTGTCTTTCCTCCATTCTTTTGCAAGCCCACTGTGGTTGAGCTTTCATGCCTTCTACTTCAGTGTCAAATTTCTTGTCAAGGTCACCTTTGGCCTCCACCTTGCCTGGTGCAATGGTCTCTCCCATCTCTGTCTGCTTAGTAGCAGTAGTTGGCATATTTGACACTTCCTTCCCCCTTGAAATACCCACTTCTCTCAGCTTCTAGTACACTGCTGTTTTCAGGTTCCCTTTCATCCCACTGGCTGCTCCTTCTCAGTTGTCTTTGCCTGCTCCTCCTCCTTTTCTTGACAGAGTATAGATCCTTGTTGGGATTGTGTGAAAGGCAGATGATAGCTCAGTGGGTCTGGGGTGGGGCCCAAGATTTTGTGTTTCTCATGAGTTCCCGGTGATGCAGTTACTGCTGGGTCCCAGGGCACACTGCAGCCGGTGCTAGAGCTCCATTCTTCTCCTTCTCCATGACTTCCAAGCTGAGGTCATCGGTCCCTGGCTTTAAATAACATCTCGCCGGGCTCGGTGGCTCAGCCTGTAATCCTGCGCCTTTGGGAGGCTGAGGTGAGTGGATTGCCTGAGCCCAAGGGTTTGAGGAGACCCGCCTGGGCAGGCGAGACCTCATCTCTACAATAAAATCAAAAAATTAGCCGGGCGTGGTAGCGCGCACCTGTAATTCTGGTTACTCGGAAGGCTGAGGCGGAAGGATCGCCGGAGCCCAGCAGGTCGAGGCTGGGTGGCCGGGAGCAGCCACTGCACTCCAGTCTGGGCGACAGAGTGAGACTCCAACTCAAAAAAAAAAATAACACCTCAACTCTTATTGGTGACTTCTCACCCTACTTAGGAAAAAACTCAGAGTCATACTGAGGCCCCCAACACCCTGTAGTTTGACTCCTGCTCACTTCTCTGCTCTCACCTGTTCCTCCTGTCCCCATCTCCTACCATGCTCTGGCCACTTTGGTTTTCTTGCCAGTCCTCTCACTTGCCTAGCACATGCCTCCCTCGGGAGTAAACTTGCTCTTCTCTCTACCTGGCTTCACATGTCTTGCGAAGATCTCATCTTCTCTTTCAAATTAAATGTTTGTTTCCCAGAGAGGCCTGCCTTAACCACTGTGTCTAGAATATCTAGAATGGACCTCACTGTCACCCACTATGTTCATTTTCTTCAGAGCATTTAATACTCTATTTGAGTTCCTTGTTTATGCTGTCTCTCCCCATCAGAGTGTGAGTTCTGTGGGGACAAGAATTTTTTCTCTCCGTTTAACTGCTGTGAAAGAGTGCCTAGCTCAGTAATAGGCTCTCATGAAGAACTTGTTAGTAACTAAATAAAGCATTAAAGTCAGCATAGCCTGGAAGAGCTGATGACTACAGATACTACCACTCCATTCCAATAGTCATGTTTAGAATGGCTTGGGTATCAGGTTATAGTATAGTATTTTGATGATCATGAACTAATGGAAAGAACCGAGGTGGACAAAACACATAATCGATGCCATCACACCACATGAAGACCCAACAGTGTTATGGTAGACTGAACTAAAGAAGGTTTCATAGTATTTGAGTAAAAAAGGTGGCAAAAGATCGAGGCATCCTATTGCACAAGGTAATGTGTGTGCAATGAAATTGTGGGGACTTGTACTATAGTGGTTCCTGTTCGCACCATGTGTAGTGATAAGGTTTTCAGCAAAATTATCACTGCCCTGAATATTAATGTTGCAAACTTAAATTATATTGGTTTTATAATGGTATTTGTATTTAATATGCAGCTATGTTTTGGCTTTATGGTAACATAAGAACTATAATAGTTTTATATTTGTACATTTTATGAGAAACATTAAGTGAACACTAAGGTTCTTGGAGAATTTTTTTCTTTAAAGGCATCTGTACATTATACAAGCTTGTGAAGACTGAAATAGAAATTAAGCAGTATTGAAGGTGTGACTGAGGACAGGGAAAGGGAAAGTTTTTAAATTCTAGAAGTGCTTGTGAAAAACTATTTTTAACAAAATAAGGATAATATTGGCTCTAAGTGGGCCACTACATTTTAGCATGCTTTCAAGAGAGTGAAATTTAAAAATATCTACATTCATATGAATACAAAATAATATACTAACAAACCCTAAAAGGCTAAAATATATATATTTTTGTTTGTTTGCATTATTAAAACTTGGATGTCTTTGTTTTTTTTTTATAAGTCATAATCTCACTCTGTCATCTAGGCTTCAGTGCATTGGCATGCTCACAGCCACTGCGGCCTCTACCTGGGCTCAGGCAATCCTTCTGCCTCAGCCTTTCAAGTAGCTGGAACTACAGCCGTGTGCCACCACACCCGGCTAATGTTTTAAAATTTATTGTTGGGATGAGGTCTTGCCAAGTTGCCCGGGCTAGTCTCAAACACCTGGACTCAGGCAATCCTCTTGCTTCGGCCTCCCAAAGTGCTGGGATTACAAGCTTAAGCCACCGTGCCTGGCCTGGATTTCTGATTTAAATATTGATTATTGAAAAACATCATGAATTGTGAAACTTCCTTGCTAGAGAGAAACATATGTAAAATATTTGAATATGAAATAAAGATAATGCAGTAGATGCCTTTACACCAGTTCTAGGGCTTGGGTTAGAAAGGTGTGTAGGCAGGGACTCTCAATTTTTTTTTGTTGAGTTGGAGTCTCACTCTGTCACCCAGACTGGAGTGCAGTGGCCGCTCCCGGCCACCTATCCTCGACCTGCTGGGCTCTGGCGATCCTTCCACCTCAGCCTTCCAAGTAGCTGGAATTACAGGCATGCGCTACCACGCCCGGCTGATTTTTTGATTTACTGTAGAGATGAGGTCTCACTGCCCAGGCAGGTCTTGAACCCGCAGGCTCAGGCAATCCACTCACCTCAGCCTCCCAAAGGCGCGTGATTACAGGCTGAGCCACCGAGCCCGGCTCAATTTTTACTTGTAACTTTCTGGGTTCTAGAGGTCAGAGAGGAAGCAATTCTGCACTTGGGAAATGGGGCCCTCACGGTAGATGCATTCTTGCTTTGAAAGGAGACTTGAATGGTCCTTTCCCCTCACACATTTCATTGGAATATATGTGTTTGTTTCTACCCTGTTCATTTCCAGATATAATTTAAGACTATTCAGACCCGTGATACCAGGGAGCCTAGGGCAGAAGATGAAGGGATTGCAGGATCTCAGGAAGGAAAAAGGGAGTTAGTGACCACACATCCCAGCTAGCTAAATGAATGGCCAGTTCTTTAGACATCTGAGTAACTGGTGAGAGCAAAGCGTGGAGTGTTTAGGGTAACTTCAGAGTCTGAGCTTGGGTAGCTCCCCTTTCCCCTGCTGCCCACCCAAGAGAATTCTGGGGAGGAAGATATTTCTAGGAAATGAGGTCACTGATATCATCAACTTTGGTGGTAAAAACTGTCTTGAACAACAGAGTACCTGGATTTACACATTAACAGTCTGCTAAGTTTCTACTTTAGAAGGTTTATTTTAATTTTATTTTTTAATATTTGGGTGACTACACATTGTTATCTTCTATTTGCTTTTAACAGGTATACTATATGATATTTAGTAGTTGTCTGTAGACAAATTCAGGTGCCCGTCATTTATTGCATAGTCTTTCTGGGACCCATGCGAATAAGTGCCTCATACATATATCAGACTTGGTTGGCTTGCACATCAATGACTCACAGGGAAGTGGGAGGGCTGTGTGGCATGGATATGTCCTGGATGGCTCTGGATTTTGTGGTCATTTGACCAAGCTTGCTCATGATGCACGTTCCCTCACCTTTTTCCCTGATGAAGACAAAGATGGACAGGTTTCCCTGGCTGGATCTCTTGTTTGGAGTGACCAACAAGAGTGATACTCTGCAGAAAGCACAATGTATTCCAGGGGAGAATATTTAGCTTTGGAATTCACTTTGCAGAAATCTTTGAAGACATTCCAGGAGCCAGACTTGTTACAGCTGGCATTGCTGGAATTCCACAACATCCCTTCGCCTCCCTTAAGAGACTCATGATAACCCCAGGGCCTAATTTCTACTTTTGGAATGTACACACCTTGTGATGCGGAGGCTGGAGGTGGGAAGAAAAACCACAAAGAGGCTGTGGATCTGGTCCTAGTGTTTTAAACAGCTGTAAATATCCTAGCTGAAGGTGCCTGAAGTATGGGTATTTGTTCTGGAAAAATCTTTACTTTTTTTTCTTCCATAATGCTCAAATTTTAGAAGGGAGTTCAGAGAACTGTGTGCATTGAACATGGCTAATTCGTTCATTCATTCATTCGTAGAGTATTGTTCTAGGTCCTGGAAATATGGCAAGGAGGAAGGCCTTGCTGTAGGGTGCCACTTCCACTGAGCTCTGATGGACAAGAGACTGCCTTGTTGGTGCACCAGTGTAGCAGGACATAGTGGTTTTGGTCCATAGCCATGTCAGCAAAATTGTACCAGATACCGTGGGAGGCCGAAAAATGAAAATGTGGTCTCTGCTCAAGAAAGAGTTCAGGTCTTAGAGGCAGAAGGTCTGGGTCTAAATCCTGGTGTTGCCCCTGACCCAGGTGTGAGACCTCAGACGAAATTACCTATCAGAGCTTTCACATCTCTAGAGCCGAGAAAGTAGAGGTTGCGAGGAAGATCAGGTAAGTTGACATGAAGAAAGCACATGGCGCCGTAGAGGGATGGTATGTGTATCTGACTCAGAATCAGTTGAAAAAGCTGAAAATGTTGTTGGGACAAAACTGATCTACCAAAGGGACAGCCCTTGGAGAGCTCGTGCTGAGCCGTGAGGAGCTGACTCTGTGCTGGGAAGGGGCAAGAGCTGCTCGAGCAGGCGAATCTTGAAGAAAGAACAGGGTTTTTGTAGGTGAAGGAAGACAAGTTTTCACTGGAGGAAAAAACTGTTGAAAGTAAAGGACATAAAACCAAGATCTGGCTGCACAGTGTGAGGATAGAATCTTCTCTTGCTGGCTATTTGCAAAAAATGTTCCCTTCCTCTTGGTGACTTGGTATAATGATATGGATGCCAATAATGTGAACCTGAGCATAAAGCGTACCCTTAATTTGAATAGCTTTTCAGTACTGAGTTGACCACAAAATAACTAGAGACAACACTAAAAAATCTAACAAGACTTCACTCAACTTGGTTTTAGGAAGCGATCTATTTCTTGGGCGGTTTGATGTAGGTTTAGGTATCATATGTCAGGGATGGCCAGTGGGTATTATTTTGTGTCTGCACTGATTGATTGGTAGTGACTGCAGGGGTGCGGTGTTGAGGAAGGTTCCGAAGCCAAGTTTGGGTTTATAGAGGAAATGTGGTGATAATTCCTTATTGATAGGTTTTGGGTTTAGGCTCCATATAGGAAACTCTAGCACAAATGGCATGGATCTGTTCTCGCTGGTTAAGACCTTTTCTATGTACATGGCAATATGAAGATGCTCATTTATTTGTTCAATAACTATTTAGCAAATATCCACTATGAGGCTGGGCATGGTAGCTCATGCCTGTGATCCTGGCACTTCGGGAGGCTGAGGTTGGAGGATTGCTTGAGCCCAGGAGCTGGAGATCAGCCTGGGCAACATAGTGAGACCTTATCTTTATGAAAAATTTTAAAAAATAGCTGTATGTGGTGGTGTACACCTGTATTCCCAGCTACACACTTGAGAGGCTGAAAAGGAACACCTGAACGCAGGAGGTTAAGGCTGTGGTGAACTGTGATGGTGCCAATGTACTCTAGCCTGGGTGACAGAGTGAGACCCAGACTCAAAATAACAACAACAACACAACAACAACAACAACAAAACAAACCAAAGCAAAACCAAAAACTAAAACTCCACTATGGACACAACATTGTACTTTATTTAGAAATACATTTGCTTGATTAGTTAAGGGTTATTTCAGGATGCTGGTGGTTAATGCTGTTTGATTAACCAGTGGAGGTTTTAGACTCTAAGTGTTTAAAAACATTTTATAAACAGAGTCAGTTTTCTTGTGGCCATAAATGCCAAACTGAATATATATTTTTTTGTTTCTAGATTTCTGTCATTTGATTTTATTTAATTTTCTCAATTACCTTTGAAGTCATCATTGATAATTTGATTTTAGAGATTGGCAAACACTCAGAGAAATGAAAGAACTTGTGCAGAGTTGGTATGTGACTTGAGTAAAATGTTAGAAATGATTCCCGCTCCTGCATCTGTGAGTTATACTCCATCACGTGTCTTCAGAATTGTAAACTTTCGTGGCTTAGCACCGTTTTGGAGGAAGAACTCTCAGAAATCATTTCAAGGGCCAAGGGGTGAAAAGGCTGAATGACTTAAACTTTTTTTTTGGACATGATTTCTCTATTTTTTTCAGGGACCATATGGAATATAAAATATTAGCCACTGAATTTATTAAAGTAATAAACATTTGTAAAAAAGAATACAAATTAATATAAATTAAATTGGGAACATATGGGCACTATACATTTTTATTTATTTTTGTTTATTTTTATTTGTATAGAGACAGGGTCTTGCTATGTTGCCCAGGCTGGTCTCGAACTCCTGGACTCAAGCAATCCTCCTGCCTTGGCCTCCCAAAGTTGAGCACCATAGTAAAGTGGGGAAATATGTGCAAACCAGTTGAGTAAGTGGGATCAAGAGAAGCCGACAGCAGGAGACCAACGTGGGGACAGGAGGAAGGTAGACTTCCAGAAGGAGGTAGGGCCTCCCTGGAGAAAAACTAGCTTGGTGCCCAAGCTATTTCTTCAAACACCTGGTTAATTCCTCTGGATCTCCAGCCCTAGTAAAGGAATCTTTCCACAGACTTTTCTTTTCTGCCACCATCTATTTTGTATGAGATAGATTCAGGGGAAAGTTGCAGCACTCAATATTGAAAATTATTTACCCCCCAATAGAAAAGTTTTGGTTGCCAGACTTGTTTAAAAGAGGTTCAAATCATTCTGAACTGTGTAAAGTAGACAACTCTACTTTCATTTCTAAATCTCAAGTTTACTTTTGAAATTGTTTTCTCAGGGAGTTCTGAAGCCTTGACTGTAAGCAAAGACACTTCCTTTGAAATCTTGAAAGTTTGATCAGTTTCCTACAGTTGTACCACAAAACACATAGGTAGATAGCAAGACAGACAGATAGATAGATAGAACATAAAGTTTAGTTTAGGTAAGGCTGCCTCTTTCTGTCATGTTAGGAAATACATTGAAACTGGTATGCATTTTGCTAATCCTAGGTTTTCCACACTCTGATCTTTCACTTTATCTAGTTGAGGTTTTAATATGGATATCCCCATACAAAATCCTGTCTTCCCACCGGTCCTATAGACAACTCCTTTAGGAGTAAACATGTTGTCCTCTGTTTAGAGGTTTTAGCTTGTGTTTATCATCAGATCGGCAGTGGCTTCCTTCTGAATGAGACAGCAACAGGATCTCACTCAGGGGAAATTACTTTTTAGTTAGTGGCTTACTTCGCATTTCCTGGAATTAAGCTCAGGGCTACACTGAGGCTTATGGGCTCTCCACCTCGGCTTTAGCTGTTCTTTTGGAGGACTCGTGTGATCAAATAGAATTATTCATTTAAAACAAGCATACCTGGAGTCTCTCCTTGACGGTCACTGTGCTGGGTGCTTAAGCAGCCTGGCCTGGCAAGGGGGGACCATTGTCCTTGGGAGGGAGGGGCAAGCCATGGTGTGAAGGTTTCAGATTGGCTGGCTGCGTTTCCTCAGTAGCCACAAGGGGCTCTGGAATGACTGATGGAAATGCATGCAGGTCCTGGAGGTGCCACTGAGAATTAGAGTGGTGATGGTGGGGGGGAAACATGTGGACCAGCGTTACGTGACTAATCTCCATGCTCAGCTGATAACATGTGATGGCCCAGAGAGGGAATGTTTCTATCTGGCATATGTTCATAGTTCTTCCAAGAGCTGAGCGCTTTGTTCTTACAAGCACACTCATTGATCTCGCTAACTAAAGCAATTATCATCATTTAGCAGTCTTTTCATAAAGAATTATTTCCACTCCAAAACACCACTTTTATTTGCCAAGTGCCACAATGTTGCATCCTGGCAATTGATCAGCATTTACTGCCAAATTATGTAAGTCCTTGGTTAGGCTTAGTGCCTGACGGAGCGAGCATGTCTGTGGCATGCATTAGGATTGTAAACGTGGCCCACTGCCTGCAAGTGGACAACAGCTGTCTTTAAATTCATTAATTAACCCAGTGTTTACACTTTGATTGGGAAGGAAATCCACATTCGCTTAAGACACCAGTGCCCAGCTGAGAAACGTTCTATGAAAATATTGAATTGAGGTTTGTTGTCAAGGAAATGTAAATTGTGGCCATTTCATGAAATTCAAATATGTGGATTAATTTACCAACAGGGAGCTAAGATTGTTATAAGCCAAAGTGGCTTTATTCAGAGATTGAAATGTAATTAGTATTGACTGTGGTAGCAACCACTATTGAAAAGGACTTTAAAACCCTAGACAAGAATTTTATTAATAAATATTAGAGGAAATATTTTCATGGAAAAGTCAGTGTCAGCATAAGAACAGATTACTGGTGGGGAAAATATCCCTATTTAGTAAATACCACCCACAAAAAGCTCTTCTTTTAAAAAATTGCTATACATTTTAATAAATATGAATACTTCTAGAAAGGCAGAATAAAGCATGCCAACACGGCTCAGAAAAAAACAGGTCAAGACACATAGTCATTTTGGTCTCAGCCATCATGAGTTTCTCAGTCTAAGGCACTCTGGCTATACTTAGTGTTGGGATATTTTACAGTATTATTAGCCTTGGCAAGCTAGAGAAGTTTAAAAGTTTATCTTCTTTTCAAAACCCCACTCAAATAATAATAAAGACTTTAAAAAGTGTTTAAACCTACAACAGGCAAAGAATGGCAGCAGAGACTTGAGTGGAGGGCTCTGAAGAGAATGGGGTCATCACTGGGGTGGTGGAGTGATAGACATCTCCACAGGACGTGTGGTTGTCCCGAAGTGCTGTGCCTGCAGAACGACTAGAGGCTCAAAAGTGGAAAGTACCATTACTGCAGAGGGCCAGGTCAAAATCTGGAGAGCGATTTCAGGGCTTTGAGAGGTGGAGTAATTAGGCCTCCAGTTTTTCTTGGCTACACCTGTCCCCGCTCCTCAGCCTCATCCCAGCTGCAGCCACAGGTCTGTTCTCTGCAGAAGTGGAACTGGAATGGTGTTGGAGGGGGGCTGTGGGTGACTGAAAAGAAGGAGACTGATGACAGCTGGCACCTCTGGTCGCTCTTCTCCTGACCTGTTCCATAATACCAGCAGCCGGCCATGTGCAGCCCCAGCAACGGTTTGGAGGAATCTTTTCTTAAGAAATTGAGCAGTTGCAGAAAAAAAATATCCCCAGGTACTGAAATCTGTGAGCTCTTCAGTGGAAAGCTCCTGTCCCACATTAATTTGAAGCTCATTAGCTAATAAGTCCTCTTCACACATGCTGAGTCTCCAGTATGATTTGGTACTTCATTTTTCAATAGGATCAGGTAGCCAAGGTTCACCAGTCATATTAGGAATGTCTTCAATATGAATGGCAGGGACCAAAACAAATAGGAATATAGAGACTTTGTAGAAGATGGAGATGTTGCAGAAAGCAGAGAAAAAGTGTTGTTTTTTTTTTGAAAAAAGTTATAGTTATCCTCACGGAGAGAGAGAGAAGCTATTTCTTATCTAAAAGAATAGCATTTATAGAAGAGAAACAATTAGAGAACAAAAAAAAAGGTGCTAGAAATTAAAATTAAATATATTAATTAATTAATTAAAAGTCAGAGTCTCACTCTGTTGCCCAGGCTGGAGTGCAGTGACATGCTCACGGCCACCCTGGTGTCGAACTGCTGGGCTCAGGCGATCTTTCCGCCTCAGCCTTCCAAGTAGCTGGAACTACAGGCGCGTGCTACCACGGCTGGCTAATTTCTTGAAATATTGTACAGATGAGGTCTCACTAAGTTGCCCAGGCTGGTTTTGAACCCCTGGATTCAGGCAATCCTTTTACCTCGGCCTCCCAGAGTGCTGAGATTACAGGTTTGAGCCACTGTAAATATGAGAATTTAAAAAGTGTTGAGGAGGTAGCTCTCAAAAAGTAGGAAAAAAAAGGTGGAATTAAAAAGTGAAAGAGAAGCCGGGCTCGGTGGCTCAGCCTGTAATCCCACGCCTTTGGGAGGCTGAGGTGAGTGGATTGCCTGAGC
>NW_007260156.1:282085-303638 GCF_000164805.1 Carlito syrichta | reverse complement strand
AAAAAAAAAAAAAAAAATCAGCCGGGCGTGGTAGCGCCTGCCTGTAATTCCGGCTACTCGGAAGGCTGAGGCAGAAGGATCGCCGGAGCCCAGCAGCTCGAGGCTGCGGTGGCCGGAAGCGGCCACTGCACTCCAGTCTGGGCGACAGAGTGAGACTCCAACTCAAAAAAAAAAAAAAAAAAGTGAAAGAGAAACAAAATATGAAAAATTGAAATTTAGTCTGAAATATTCAATGTTACCATTATAGATTTTGCAGAACTAAAGACATGAATTTCCAAATTGGAAGAGTATATTAAATGCTCATGTTTTATAAACGTGCCCAATCTTACAACACCTACAATTGGATGCCATTGTGAAATTTCAGAACACCAGTGATAAAGAAAAAGTCTTAAGAGTTTTCAGAGAAAAATAAACTGGTCACACACAAAGGAAGGGCTATCATAATAGTATCAGAATTCTTAAAAGCATCCCTGAAAGCGAGACAATGAAGCAAAACTTTAAAAGATAGGAGGGAAATGCTTTTTAATCTGGATTCTAAATCCAGTTAGACTATCAATCAAAAGTAAGCATAAAATAAAGACTTTTTTTTCAAAATACAAGGACTCAAATGATTGACTCCCTTGGGCCTTTTCTTAGAAAGCTACGGGAAGCGTGTTCTGTCAGAGCAGTTAGGTACACGAAGAAAGGGGAAGCCATGAAACCCAGGAAATAATATAGCACAAAAGGAAGAGAGCAGTGAGGCTTTACTAAAAGGCAGGAGGATGGAAGGCTGCAGAAGGAAGGTCACTGGGGGAAAGGATTGCCAAATTATATGCTATTTGGCTCATTTGGAACAGAATACTAAGTCAGCATTTGAGATAACAGATGTGATATAGCTGTGATGGGAGGATTTAAGGATAAGCATATAGAAAACAAGAAAAGTAAAAATAGTACTTATCATTAACTCCAGAAAAGTAGACGTTTTGTGAGAAAAGTTTTATAAGATCATAGTATACAACTTGACTCTTTAGTGAATATGTATGTAGTCATAATGTAAACAGTTGGCTTTTGTTTTATTGTTGGGAGGCTAGCAGAATGAGAAACTTGTATGTGTGATGTGTCATCTACCATCTGTAAAATCAATAAGGAATCACAGCTAGGATATTGTTTAGCAAAATGGAGGTAAATATTAGGAGAAATAGCTAAAATTTGCAATTGATTTTTTTCTTGCAAAAGAGAAGCCAGGGCGTGTAGATTTTCTTTATGTTTTGTTTTACTTTGACTAAATGTTAAATTATTTAGTCAGGTGTGGTGGCTCATTCCTGTAATCCCAGCACTTCGAGAGGCCAAGGTGGGAGAATCACTTGAGTCCACGAGTTTGAGCTCAACCTGGGCAACACAGCGAGACCTCATCTCTACACATAAAAAATTAATAAAGTAGCTGGGTGTGGTATCACATACTTGTAGTCCTGGCTACTTGGGAAGCTGAGGTGGAACTTGAACGTAGGAGGACGAGGCTGCAGTGAGCTGGAATTATGCCACTGTACTCCAGCCTGGGTGGCAGAGTAAGACCTTGTCTCAAAAAAAAAAAATTAAAATATTTAAAAATGTTAATATAACTTTGAAAATGAAAGTAGACACAATGAAATATCTGGAATTGGTGAGATAATGGTAAATACTACAGATGAATGTACCTTTCCGAGTTGTATCTTTAAAATGGGTGTGATGATATCAAATATGTTTTACATTTAACAGAATTATCACAAAGCAACAGTGACAACACCATCTAGTAGCAAGAGACTGAATGTATTCAGAAAGTCTCAACACAAAACAGAGATAAGATAAGTAAGGATTTGCTATAGCTGGACAAAATAATCATTAAGTTTGTACTAATGAATAGATTTTGAATGCCATACCTTAAAATGGAGATTATATGCAGTACTCTTGAAGCATTGACAAAAACTATCCATATATTCGGTCACAAAGGAGACCTCATTATATTTAAAAAGGAAGAAATAGTAGAAACTTCATTTTCTGACCACAATACAAGTTGAAATTAACAGTATTTAGAAATAACTCTCCAAGCCAAAAGAACATAACAACAAAATACTAGACATGAAAAACCCCAGTGGCTCAGCCTGTAATCCCAGAACTTTGGGAGGCTGAGGCAAGTTGATTGCCTGAGCCCGCAGGTTTGGGATCAACCGGCCAACTTAGTGAAACATTGTCTCTACGATAAAAAAAAAAAGTAGCTGGGCACGGTAGCACATGCCTGTAGTTCCGGCTACTTGGAAGGCTGAGGTGGACGGATCGCTGGAGCCCAGTAGGTCGATGCAGGGAATGGCTCCAATCTGGGCGATGGAGTGAGCCTCCAACTCAATAAATAAATAAATAACACTTTTTGAAAACTTTCTTCTTGAATCCAAGAAGAAATCAAAATCCGAAACAGAAACTTTAGAATAAGTAGTAATAGATGTCCATTCTCCCCTCTATTTTTACTAAAAGAATATTGACTTTGTTGAGAGTGTCAAAGACCAGCTAAAAAACTCACATTTCCCAGTCTCTCTTGCATCTGGGGGGTGGCCATATGATTAAGCTCTCACTAAGAAGATCTAAGGGATTATTGGTGGGTTTTGGCTTCCAGAAAAGCTCCTTAAAAAGAAGGTTGACTCATCTGGTTTAAGCCTTTGGCATGTGTGATGCTGGATCAGCCATCTTGTAATCATAAAGTGTCTAATATATGTCAAGGTCCAATAAGTGAAAAGATAAAAGAAGTGATCCTCATAAATATCCTCGTAAATTCCTTAGATTTCCTACTTCTGAGGAAAGATTCCTAACTTAAGTCTTCTAAAAATTTATTTAATTTTTATTGATTGATTTTTTTTTTTTTAGAGACAGGATCTTGCTCTTTCACCCAGACTGGAGTGCAGTGATGCGATCATAGCTCACTGTAACCTCTAACTTCTGGACTCAGGTGATCCTAGCACCCTAGTCTCCTGTGTAACTAGGACTGCAGGCACTCACCACCACACCTGGCTAATTTTTAAAACTTTTGTAGAGACAGCGTTTCGCTTGGTTGCCTAGGCTGGTCTTGATCTCCTGACCTCAAGACATCCTCCCGCCTTGGCCTCCCAAAGTGCTGGGATTGATTACAGGCATGAACCACTGTGCCCACCTCTAACTTAAATGCTAAGCTGCTATTTTGGGTTTCTTTGTTAGTAGGCACCAACATAATTGCTAAGTGACACAGTTACATATCACAATTTATAGGATTAAATTAAAGAATGAAAATAAATAAGTAAAGCATCCAGGTCAAGAAGTTAGAAATAGAACAACAAAATAAAGTGAAAGAAAGCAGAAGGAAATAATGAGACTCAATCTAGAACTCAGTAAAATAGAAAATTATAAAAGAAATGATTGATTACTCTAATAGCCAGTTCTTTAGGGAAACAGCAATTAAAAAATATGTATAGGCATATAGTCTACGAGTGTAATCAAGAAATAGAAGAAAGCACTAGACTCAACAATAAGAAATAGATACAGAAGAAATGAAATGATTTATACTTTGCCAAACTCTGTGCAAATAAATTTCAAAATGTGGGTTGAATAAGTGATTTTCTTGGAAAATATGCTACCAGATTGACTCCAGAACAGAAAGAAAACTCAAAAAAATTCCTGAAAGTGAAAGAAATGAGACGACTGTCATCTGTGATTGGCTGTTGCTACTCTTCCTGGGTCCCCTTTGCTCTTGCAGTTTTTCAGAGTAACAGAAGTAAATTTCAGGTGGGGGTACAGAGCATGGAGCAGAGTGGGTATCCTGCTGGGTGAGCTGTCTGCAGTCATGTGACAAAGATGGTCGCACACTAGAAAGGTGAAGGCAACTCTTCTTAGCCTTACACATTACCATGCAATAGAGAACCTACCATCTTCTTCAGTTTTTAATAACATTTTCCAGATCAGTATGCTACTTGAACTTTTAGGTAAGAAGAAGATGGAAATTTATTTTTAATACTTTAATCTCGCAAACAACTGATTCCTTAGAGTAAAAGTATTAAGGTGTTTAGTGTGAAAGATTTCAAATCAGGATTGTGCATTAAAAAAAACCTGGAAGTATCTGAGAAGAAAATTAACAGTATAGGAAAAAAAGAAAAATGGCTAGCGTCAGAATTCCTTAACTCTGAGTTATTTTCATGGAAAAGTACCTAGCTCTCAAATGCTGGTAACTGGACTATCCTACTGGTTAAAAATAAATAGCATAAAGTGTGAGAAAACCAACTAAGGGGAGGGGAAAAAAGCAGACGGAACAGTTTGCAAGCTAGAAAGGGAATAATGAAGTTATGCCAAAGGCATCAGGTCATTACACCAGTTGTCTGCCCTCAGACAAGGGTTCAAGCCCAGTGTTGACAATACAATGGCCACGTGGACTCGAGGGCATCCAGAAAGGCCCTGTTTGGACAGGTCAGGGGAGGTCTGCCTTCAGCATTTGGTTCTGAAGTGTCTTGGCTGTTTAAAGTGTCTTGTTTTCTTTGGACTTTGAAGTCTCCCCTCATAATTATTCCAGTCTTCACTTAAACAGATGTAATTCTAACCTAATGTCCCCTTTTTACCCGTCTCTCTCTGGTAGCTGGAACAGTGAACCATGGAGCTGTATTTTGGTGAATATCAACATGTACAGCAGGAATATGGGGTCCACCTGAGACTTGCTAGTGATGAAACCAAACAATCGAGGAATTCCCAGCACTCAAAGGCAGGCTCCTACGGTGTCAGTATTAGGGTCCAGGGGATTGATGGCCACCCCTACATAGTCTTGAATAACACGGAGCGGTGTCTGGCAGGCACGTCTTTTTCTGAAAATGGGCCATCATTTCCAGCTCCAGTGATAAACAACCTGCCTCTACATCCCAGCAATGGTTCCGTACTAAAGGAGAACAGTGCGGAAGAATTGCGGCTCCCAGAAAACCCATATGCCCAGCCTAGCCCAGTCAGAAACCTGAAACAGCCATCTCTGCATGAAGGCAAGAATGGAGTTCTAGATCGCAAAGATGTGTCAATGAAGCCATCCCACGTGCTGAACTTTCAAAGGCATCCAGAACTTTTGCAGCCCTATGACCCTGAAAAGAATGAGTTGAACTTACAGAATCACCAAGCTCCTGAGAGTTGGTTAAGAACATTAACAGAAGAAGGTACCAACAATAAGAAGCCTTGGACTTGCTTTCCCAAGCCTAACAGTTCCCAGTCTGCCAGCCCTTCCTTGGAAGACCTGGCCAAATCCAGTGTGACAGCCATTCATCTGTGCAGCTCTGTGGTCATAGAGGACCCCAAAAAGCAGACCTCAGTGTGCGTGAACGTTCAGAGCTGCACCAAGGAGGGAATGGGAGAGAAGGCCCTTTCCCCTACCAGGAGACCCCTAACTGCCCACAGTCCACATGCTCAACCCGACACCAAGAAAACCAGGCCAGATGTTCTTCCCTTTCGGCGACAAGACTCAGCGGGAGCCGTCCTGGATGGACCTCGGTCTCGGAGGTCCTCCTCGTCATCGACAACTCCCACGTCAGCCAACTCTTTATACAGGTTTTTGCTGGATGATCAGGAATGTGCCATCCATGCTGACAATGTCAATCGTCATGAAAATAGAAGATATATCCCCTTCTTGCCAGGAACCGGGCGGGATATTGATACGGGATCAATTCCTGGTGTGGATCAGTTAATTGAGAAATTTGATCAAAAACCTGGACATCAGAGAAGAGGAAGGTCTGGGAAGCGAAACAGAGTCAATCCTGATGATAGGAAAAGATCGAGAAGTGTGGACAGTGCCTTTCCTTTTGGTCTCCAAGGGAATTCAGAGTACCTGACTGAATTCAGTAGGAACTTGGGCAAGTCAAGCGAACACCTCCTCCGACCGTCCCAGGTGTGTCCGCAGAGACCACTGGCTCAGGAGCACCGTTGGAAACAAAATGTGGGCCGCACCTTTGCAAAGCTGCAGGGAGCAGCACATGGTGCTCAGTGTGCCAACCCCAGGTCTTCCCAGCAGAGCAAAGATGGGAAGACTCCAGAAGCCAAAGGTAGTCAGGAAAGTACAGCAATGCGTGCATCTTCCATTCCAGCACAGAGTAAAAAGGAGGAGGAAGTAAAAACAGCAACCGCTACGCTGATGTTACAGAATCGGGTGGTAACAACTTCACCTGATTCTGGTGCCAAGAAAATTTCTGTGAAGACATTTCCTTCCACCTCAAATACTCAGGTAACACGAGTGTGATTCTTTTTTCTTTTTCGTTTCTTTCTAAATGATCTCGATGATGTACTCATGCTGCAGGAGACCATAGGAAGACACATCGTCAATCTTGAATCAGGAATTCCACACCTGGATTTTTAAGGATCAGATTATTCCTATAGATGATGTTCTACTGCCAGTTGTATGGTATCTGGACTCTTTCAAGTTTAGCTAGATGCCCATTGTGGTTTTTCTGTAGAGTAACTTGTCAAACACTTCAGTGAGGCTAGATTTTTCTGTTTTGTGTATGTGTGAAATCTGAAAGCATGCAGAATTTGTTTCCACGCAGAGGTTCAGTGGTTTAGGTTTGTATAGTATATTCATTTTCCTCATAAAATTGAGTGATTGTGTTAATTTCCAACCTGAGAAATTAGGTAATTCCTAATTTAGGTTAATTGTAAAGTGATGGCATGTAAGTGGTACATTTAGTGCTTTGGTAGTTAACAATAAAAAATAATGATATTGATAAAGATGATAATAAGGTTGATAAGTACCAGGCGCTATTTGTTGTATATTACAGGACTGCACCAACCTTATGAAGGTAGGTGCTATTATCTTCAATTTACAGGTGAGAAAATTGAGGTGAGGAGAAGTTAAGTAACTTGCCCAAGGTTACAGAGCTAATAATAAGTGTTGTAACTGGTTGTAATGAGGATGCTAACCTGAGAAATTGGTTTTGGAAGGTAGGAATGTGTCTGGAAGCCTCTGTTTCAGGGTTTTGCCTTCTGGCTGTGAACTTCATCCTCCTGTTCTAATAACAGACATTATATTCCAGGCCACACCGGATATCTTAAAGGGCCAGCAAGAGCTCACTCAGCAAACCAATGAGGAGACAGCCAAGCAGATACTTTACAATTACCTCAAAGAAGGGTGAGTGACTTTCCTTAAACAACAAAGTATTGTCATTTCTGGTGGGGCTCTTAATTTCCTTTCCTGAGGTCTTGTATTTTACCTTTCCTTCTTGCCCTGTGTGAGCCTTTTGAGGGTTGAGACTCAATAGCTAGAGTTTTCACGATGGCATATAAGTCTTGGATGGTAGGGAGTGGGACTTGGGGAGGGGAGTGTAGGTCAGACGTCACACTTTAAAAATTAAAAATGAATATAATTTTTAGATGACCCTTTACTCTTTCAAAACCAATTCAAAGATAGGAAGAATGTCTGCTCTTCAGGTTTGAATTGAGTTGACCATCATCTTGAATCGTTCATGCACACAGTAGTCTTTTAGAAGTTACAAATAAAAACACCTCCATTCCTCCTCAGAGTTAACCTTGGCCAGGAGCCCCTGCTTCCATCATTTTTAAAGCATGCATGAGTCACTTAAAAGCAGTGCTTTCTGTACTTATCTTGGAGGTTGGGTTGGAATAATCTGGGTTTCAGTTCTTACTTAGATACTAACTCTGCTGGAATTCTAGGCAAGGAATTTGAAGTTTCCGTTTCAGTTCTCTCATCAGATATGATTAAGAAGGGGAAAAAAAAAAAAGCTTTACAGCCAGACATGACTGAAAACCAGCCACTTGGCAAATACTCATTGATATCAAAACACTTTATTTTTTTTTTGTATTGTGCCTTACAATTATTTGTCAGTATTACAGAGCTGACAAAATAAGCACAAAATTATGATAGGAGATCTTTTAAAAAGAAAAAAGTAACCAAAATGTTTCTTTAGCTAAGAACTGGATAATAGCATCTCCTTGCAAAGGGTTTTATCATGTAAAGATTGAAGTAGAAGAGCTTTTGGTTTTTAACATTCTTTAAATTCTTTCATTTATTTATTTTTTTTAGTACATGATTTATTGACAACTGGTGAGACAGACTTTAGTGGGAGATGCCTGTTGAAGAAAATTTATTTTAAATCTTTTTCTTCTAATTGCTGGGTGTGTGGTAGAAGGTAATAAAACTTTATATGATTGTTAACTGTAAGTCCAGACAAAGGGCTGCCATGTTGACAGTCTTGGCTTGGGTGTTTTGTTTTCTTAAATATAGGCTAAACAAGTTAAGATCACTGCAGATTGTTCTTAGTGAAAGATTTAAAAGTAAAGTGTGTATGTGTGAGAGAGAGACAGAAAGAGAGAGAGAGAGAGAGAGAGAAAGAGAGAGGGAGAGAAACATTAAAGAAAAAGGAATTTCCTTTTGGAATGAATATGAGTCATTTAAATCACATAACAAATTATTAAAGTTTCACTGGATGTTTTCTCCAAGCTTATTTAGAATGTAGTTATGTCTCTCTCATGTATTTGAAAATGAGAACCGTTGTCCCAAATTGAGTGGTAACATATAATAACTTATTTAAAGACAAAATATACCTTCCTTCCTGCTCTTCTTTTGTCTACAGCCTTGATTAACTCATGCCTCTTGGATTTTATCTTCTTAAAGGGTTTGTTGTATGTGTAGCATGGCATATAAGATATTCTGAGACCAATGCTTGTGTCACTATATGTTTTCTCTGCTGTCTCTTTTTTCAGAAGCACCGATAACGATGATGCTACTAAAAGGAAAGTCAACTTGGTCTTTGAGAAAATCCAGACTTTAAAGTCTCGAGCAGCTGGGAGTGCACAGGGAAATAACCAAGTAAATTGACATTTTGTATTTTGCAGAATGCATTTACCATGGAATATGGTAAACAACTTGCTGTTTCTTTAGTCTGTACATTTGTTTATAGCAGTCAGTGGGAAGTTTCCTAAGTAGTGAGCAGCACTATTTGCCATGTTTTTAAATATTGTTAATTTGTACCTGGTCTTTTTTTTTTTCCAGAAAGGTTTTAATATATTTTATTTAAAAATATGTAAAATATAGAAGGATGGCATAAATAGGTGATGTTTAGAAGGGGACAGTAAGAATAGGAAGAATGGAATAACACAAGGATTGGAGAACTCTAGCATTGTCAGAAGCAGACTTGGAAGGTAAGTGCGAAGAGGCTTGGACTCAAACTCTGAAACTGCAGGTTGAAAGAGTATAAGGACCAAAGGCTGGTGACACTGACCGGCTCTGGTACAGAGGAAGGGAAGAAGTGGAGTAGTACCAAGTTCTTTTAAAAACAAACAAACAAACAAAACTGCCTGTCTACCTGATTGTGCTGAATTTGAGCTGGGACTTAGAGATGAAGAGAGGACAGTTAAATACTTGTCCTTCAGTCATCTGCCTGTTAGGACTCCTTTCTTGCTTCATACCCCCTCCCTGTCCCAAGGGGAGTTTTGCATGGGAAGGAAAGAGAAGATACTCAGAGGCAGATGACATGAAATTTGCCTATAGCTTCTTTTAAACTCTGGAAACATATGTACAGAGGTATTTTTTTGTCATCATCTACTATCTTGTCTTTTCTTTTATAGCTCGTTATTCCCCTAAGCACTCAGCTAACCCATGACTGCTGTCCTGCCAGCAAATAGAACAATGCTGTGTGTGTGTATATGTGTACACACACAAACATAATTCCCACTGGAGAATCTTGAAATTTTGTTTATTTGTTGGCAGCCTCTGGGAGCTCTACATAGTTCTTAAAATTCCTTCAATATGTTTTGCTAAAACTCTTAAATCCAAATGATCAACATGATTCTTGTTTTTTTGTTTATTTGCAAAGGGTGAATACAACCTTTGGCCTTGATGTTAAGATTGCGGTTGTGGGTCTCATCCTAGGAGTAATCAACCCAAACTGAGGAAGTCAGGGTAACCCTTCTGGAGACAATGACACTAGTGGTGTCTCAAAAGATACAGGATTCTCTGTGAGAAGAAGGGAAGGCAAGGTGTTCTAGGTTGAGGGAATGGCATGAACAATTATGAAGAGACGTGGGTTTGCCAGGTTTAGGCAACTGGAGGTAATTTAGTGTAGCAGGACCATAGGGCCAGGATGTGGGGAAGAAAAACCGGGTAGTGAGGACCTCAGAAATCACATAAGAAGTTTCCATTTCTGGTTGAAGTGGATAGGCTGCCATGGATGGATTTTAAACAGACATGAATACCATTGCATTTGTAAAAGTTCATTCCTTTTGTAGCTTTTGGATAGAGGTAAGATTAGAGGAAGGGAGATCAATTAAGAAGCAACTGCCAAATCAAGCAAGAGATAAGGTGAACCGAGGCTCTTAGACATCTGGCTCTGATCACAGTGCCATGACTATTTGATTGCCTACATTTCCCTGCTCCTTTTCTCTTCCCCTTATGTTCTGAATCTTAGTCTTTGCTGGCAGAGATTTTGGAGGTGTATCTTTTTTGGTGTCAGTTAAGTGATTAGGAGAGAATGTAAGAACTATCTATCCTGCCTTATGGACTGAGTCCATACTGGAAAGCAGTAAAGCAGGAAGAATTTTTGTTTGAAAAAGAACAATGTATGATTTCTCTCACTGGGTTGGATTTCGATTTCTAAAATGGATTTTTCTCATATTGCTTGAGAAAATTGGAAGTCGTGTGTTTTTGCTGACTCTAGGGTTGTAGTTCTCCTCACAGGAGTAGGTGGGGAAGTACCTCATTCCAAGTTTATCACACACAACTCACACCTGGATACAGGGACATGCGCGCCAAGATGCTGCCTTTTCTAGCTTTGATTCCTGCATTTATCTCTTCCCCTCAGCTATTTGTAGTTTTCTAACCACTTTACTGTAGGATTTTAGCCAAATCCTTTTGAGAGCATCCTCTTGTTGTTTCCATGGAAGAAAAAAAATGATGTCTGTTAATATTCATACTCAGATCAGAGATGATATTTTAAATAGACTCTCTTTAATCAGGGCCCTCTTCATTATGGAAATGTAGCATCTCAAAGAAGAAAGCCAATTTAGCTAACATACATTTATTTACCACTTGCATACAGACTATGCAGAGAGTAAGGTTAAAAATCTCACTGGCAATTGTGGAGCAATAATCTCCAGTGTAATGAAAATTTCTGTAACAAATGCATATATAAAGGACCTTGGGAACACAGAGACATGGGCTTGGGTATAACTTCATGCAACAGATGAGTCTTCAAGAAATATATATTTTTTATATTGTTTTGTTGGGGCATAACTTATATAAAGTAAATTGCATGGACCTTAGCTGTATAATTAATTGAATTTTTGACACAGGTTTGCATCTATGCAAACACCACCCAGATCAAGATACAGACTGTTCCCATCACCCAGATTTCCTGTATTCCTTCTCAATTGGTTATACCCCTCCTTCTGGAGATAATCCTATTCTGACATCTATCATCTTGATTAGTTTTACTGTTCTTGAATTTTATATAAATAAAATTTTGCAATTTATATTTTTGTATATCTACCTTCATTTCCTCATTCCTCAACATTAGGTCAGCGCGATCCATTAATGTTGCACTATTTTGTACTGAAATATAATTTTGCATTGTATCAATATACCACAGTATATACTATTGGTGGACATTTTCAGTTTTTGGCTATTAAAAATAAAGCTACTATGAAAATTTTTATACCCCCCCCTTTTTTTGGTAAACACATTTACCTACCTCTTTCTCTCTCTCCTTTCCCCCCTCCTCTCTTTCCTCTCTACTCTCCTTCCTCTCTCTCTCTTCCTTCCTTTCTTTTTTTTTTTTGAGTTAGGGTCTCACTCTGTCATCCAGGCAGGAGTGCAGTAGCACGATATGGTTTACTGTAGCCCCAAACTCCTGGGCTCAAGCAATCCTCCCATCTTAGCCTTCTAAGTAGCTGGGAGTAACTTTTTTGATTTTTTTTTTTTTTTTGTAGAGACGAAGTCTTGCTGTGTTGCCTACTCTGGTCTTGGGCTCCTGGGTTCAAGCAGTCCTCCCATTTCAACCTCCCAAAGTGCTGGAATTACAGGCGTGAGCCACTATGCGTAGCCACATTCTCTCATTTCGCTTGAGCATATACCTAGGAAAAAATTGTTGAGGTGAAAAGTAGGCATACATTATCTTTATCTTCAGTTTTTATGATGTGGCTAAGCGTAGTTTTTCTTATATTTATCTTACTTGGGGTTCATTTGAGTTCTTGAATTGATAGGTAGATGATGTTAATCAGATTTGAAGAGTTCTTGGCTATTATTTCTTTGCATTTTGCTTCTTTCACATTCTCTCTCTCCCAGCTCTTCTTAGATTCCAAGTACATGTATGTTAGATATTTTGTTGGTGTTCCTCATATATCTTATGCTCTATTCTGCGTGTGTGTGTGTGTGTGTGTGTGTGTGTGTGTGTGTGTGTGTGTGTGTATCTACTGGTGCATCAGATATTCTGGATTTTTTCTGTCAACCTTCAAATTTGTTAATCTTTTTTTCTGTCTATGTCAGTTTTCTTTTAAGACTTATTCTTCTGAGATGTCCTTAAAATAACCTTTTTTAAATCCTTCTTTAAGGATGGTTCTTAAAAGAACCATTCAATGAGTTAATTTCAGATATTGTGTGCTGCTGTTCTAGAATATATTTGATTATATTTTTATGAAATCTAATTATCTGTGGAGCTCCATTTTAAAAGTCCATTTTGTTCATAATTTTCTTTATTAAAAAAACACATTACTTATAGTTATTTTGAAGCACTTACTTGCTGACTCCAATATCTTCTGTTGTCTTTTTTTTTTTTTGAGTTGGAGTCTTATTCTGTTACCCAGGCTGGAGTACAATGGTATGATCATGGCTACCGTAGCCTCGACCTGCTGGGCTCAGGCTATCCTTCCACCTCAGCCTTCCAAGTAGCTGGAACTACAGGCGCAGCCACCACACCTGACTGATTTTTAAAAATTTATTGTAGAGATAAGTTCTCACCATGTTGTCTTGAACTCCTGGGCTCAGGCATCCCTCTAGCCTTGGCCTCCCAAAGTGCTGGGATGACAGGTGTGAGCCACCACTCCCGACCCGGAGTCTTACTCTGTTGACTCGGAGTCTTACTCTGTTGCCCAGGCTAGAGTACAGTGACATGATCATGGCTTATGGCAGCTTTGACCTCCTGGGCTCAGGTTGTCTTTCTACCTCCTCAGTAGCTGGGTCTACAGGCTCATGTTACCACATCCAGCTAATTATTTTATTTTATTTTATTTTTATTTTATTTTATTTTTGTGAGTTGGAGTCTTATTTTGTCACCCAGACTGGAGTGCAGTGGCCGCTCCTGGCCGCCGCAGCCTCGACCTGCTGGACTCCAGCGATCCTTCCGCCTCAGCCTTCCAGGTAGCTGGAACTACAGGCGCAAGCTACCACACCCGGCTGACTTTTTGATTTATTGTAGAGATGAGGTCTCGCTGCCCAGGCGGGTCTTGAACCCGCGGGCTCAGGCAATCCACTCACCTCAGCCTCCCAAAGGCACGGGATTACAGGCTGAGCCACCGAGCCCAGCTTATTTTATTTTTTATAGAGATGAGGTCTCTCTATGTTGACCAGGCTGGTCTTGAACTCCTGGGCTCAAGTGTTCCTCCTGTTTTACCCCTCCCAAAGTGCTGGGATAACAGGTGTGAACCATCATACCTGGCCTATTGTCTGTTTTATCTCTTAATCGCTGGTCAGTTTTGCATGTCTAGGCTTTTTATTACACACTAGACATAGTAGATGATAAATTATACACGTTCTGGATTGTGTTCTCTCCCCTGAAGAATGTTGAGTTTTGTTTTGACAGTTAAATTACTTGCGGTTCATCTTGATCATGTATGCTTGGTTATTTTAGGCATTGTTAGGGTGGGTCTATGTGAGTTTTTGTCTTTGCTCCTAAAACTTGACCCATGTTCCTGTCTTGGGTTTCAAATAAATACCAGGATGTCTGCCAAACTTTCTCTATTTTGGGTGAGTTGGAACCTAGTGTCTCCCTAGCACTGGACAACCTATGAAGTCTCTGTTGGGTTCTTTGCCTCCTGGCAGCTCTTCTTTCCTGGCCTCTTAGAATCTCACCCTGCTTTCATACAGCTTAGGAATCATCCAGGAATCCAAGGAGTGTTTTTTACAGGTTTTTGGAGCTGCTTCTGTGAAGCTCTGTCCTCTCAGATACCCTGACCCTGGAATCCCTGTATGCTTACCATCTCTAAACTCTTATCTCTGTTTCCTTCATTAGTGAGTTGTCACTTTCTGTTTGGGCTATTTTCCCCCCTTAAATTAATAAACTTTATTTTTCTGAGCGGTTTTAGGTTCACAGCAAAACTGAGTGGAAAGTACAGCGAGTTCTTGTACCCAACCTCACATGTGCCCTTCTTCACTGTTAATAGCCTACATCACAGTGTACATTTGTCACAATCAGTGGGCCTATACTGAGACATTATTATTACTCTGAGTCTATAGTTTACATTAGGGTTCAGTCTTGGTGTTGTACATTCTACGAGTTTTGACAAATGAATAATGACATGTATCTACCAGCATAGTGTCATACAGAATAGTTTCATTGCCTTAAAAATCCTCTGTGTTTTGCCTATTTGTCCCTTCCTGTCCCCTAACTGCTGGTAACCAGTACTCTTTTTATTGTTTCCATAGTTTTGTCTTTTCTAGAAGGTTACGTAGTTGAAATCATATGGTATGTAGCCTTTTCAGATTGATTTATTGAGTAATATTCATTTAAGCTTTTTCCATGGCTTTTAATGGATTGGTAGCTCATTTTTTTTTTTTAGGGTTGAGTAATATTCTGTTGTCAGATGTATCACAGTTCATTCACCTCCTAAGGACATCTTGGTTGCTTATGAGTTTTGTCAGTTATGTATGAAGCTGCTGTAGATATCCATATACAGGTTTTTATGTGGACATAAGTTTTCAACTCATTTGGGTAAACACTAAGGAGGGCAACTGCTGGGGCATATGGTAAGAGCATGTTTAGTTTTGTAAGAATCTGTCAAACTGTCTCCCAAAGTGGCTGCATCATTTTGCATTTCCATAGCAACGAATGAGAATTTCTGTTGCTCTCATGTCCTTGTCAGCATTTGGTGTTTTCAGTGTTTTGGATTTTGGCCATTCTAATGGGTGTGTAGTGGTATCTCATTGTTATTTTAATTTGCAATTCCCTATCGACATTGTTTGGGCTTTTAAAGTTTTACTGTGCTGTGGTTTGGAAATGCAGTTAGGGAGAACCCAGAGTGAATGTAGGACTAACCTCCTGTGCCGTAATCCTTTTAAAGGATTTTAGTCTCGTATTGTTTTTCAATGCCTGCAAACAATTGTTTTATACATTTTTGCCTGGCTTTCATAGTTTTTGCTGAGAGGGTAAATCTGATATTAGCTACTCTATGACAAAACCAGAATTTGAACAATTGTTTATTGAGATTTTATTAAATGTAGAAGTGTTAGGTTCTATAGATACAGAGATGCATTAAACATAGTTCCTGCCCTTCAAAAAAGTTTATAATATAGTAATTCTCAAACTATTCCTAAGACTAGTAAAGCTAAATGGTGTTCTGCTGTTTAGATAGAAAAATAAGTTGTTTTTTACAGTTTACTTACAAAAAGATTTTGTTGCTAATTTTTTGTTAAGCACCGATTTCTGTGGCCTGGAATGTAGAGAAGGTTTTATAGTTTTACTTATCTTAAATTTAATACATTAATACTTTATAATCTACAGAATACATAAATGACCTCCAACAAATATGCCACCTATGCAAGTTTTAGTCATATTGAACTTGTGTCGAGATATCTGATGAAATAATTCCTGTGACTGTGGTAAATGCTGTAGAGAATAAAGTTCACTGGAGTCCCGGTTGGGCAGGGCGGGGGAGGCAGCATGTTTGACTTTGCCTGTGAGGTCCAGGAAGGTTCTCTGTAGGGGTGGTATTTGATCTGGGTCTTACAATGTTTCGTATTATTCCTTATCTATGATTGGGGGGAAGAGAATTGAAATAAAGTATCCTTAACACTTATATTAGGATATCTTTGCAATTAATTACAGGCTTCTAATTCCTCATCTGAAGTGAAAGATCTATTGGAGCAAAAAAACAAGTTGACCCTAGAAGTGGCTGAACTTCAAAGACAGCTTCAGCTAGAAGTCAAGGTATCTGATTTTTCTTTTGTGTTATTTTTTCTTGGTTGATAAAGAATATTTTGTGCACATCAGGATACCCAGGTGAAGTGAAAGCCAATTTTTTTCCCCCAAGAGAAACATTCCTTTCATCACTGAGTAAATTCCTGTGTATTTGGCTGCTGCTGTCCAAAGAAAAAAATTTTTTTTAAAGTAATCAAAGCATATAGACTCTGCTTTGACAGACTAAAAGAAACACTGTTGGATTCAGGCAGGCCAATGGGAAATAAATGTATATAAAATATCTGAACTAAATAATAGAAATAGCAGAATAAAGTTTAGCTGTGTTTTTATTTTACAAGTATTGCAGTTCATCAAATATAAATATTTGACACTCTAGTTGTGAACTCTTGTGCTTTAATTATGTAGTTTGATAATATAAGTACAAAGCCATGGAGTCTGCTAGAATTTAGAAGTGGGCTTCTGTGGGATTGTGTCAGTGGACAGTGGAGGTACTTTGAAATCACACCTATTCATGTTAGAATCAACAGAACATCAAAGAAGAGAGAGACAGAATGAGAGCAAACCTGGAAGAGCTCCAAAGCCAACATGACAATAAGGTGGAAGAGAACTCCGTGTTGCAGCAACGACTGGAAGAAAGCGAAGGGGAGCTCCGGAAAAACCTGGAGGAGTAAGCTCTGGGTCCCGAGACTGTGACGCTTCCTGTGTTCTCATATCACATGTAGCCAGAACCTTTTTGTCCTTTTAATACTACCCAGCCTTCCAAATATTTATCGAGGCTGCTGACCCTTCCTTTTCCTCCCCTCTTATCCTTGTAAAATTGTGAAGTTGGCGACATGCGTAGACTAGTAAACAGAAAGGTTAATAATTATTAAAATTCTTTGCGCCCCTTGAAGTGTGTCTTATAAAGTTTCACCACTTAAAGTGCATCTCATAGCAGGTAAGTGGGAAGCAGGGAACAGTGACTGGTGATATCTAATGACAAATTTCAAGGATCCTAGGCCCAACCTCTAAAAAACACATGTTATGTGGCCTCTGCCATCTCTCAGCTTGTGAATTTTATCCTGAATGGTGCTGGTGTCTGTGATGGGTGCTTATACCTCCTTTGAGTCTACAGGAAAGGAAAGTCAAGTGCAAGATGGCCCTGCCATTGTGATGTGTCAAAATCTGTGGCAAAGGGATCTAAAATCAAGGTCTGAAAATGCACAGTGCCATGATGCCCTGTGGACATGACTGAAGCCCTAAGTGGAGGGTTAAGCAGGACTGAAATCTAGAGAGAAATTCAAGAAAACTAGGGCATTGTGTAATAAAAGCATTTAATTGCCCTTGCAATTTTGATGGTGGAGTTTTTGCTTTTAAAACATTCATAGAGGCTAATTTCAAAAAAGTTAGTAAGAAAAAATAAATTTAGGGTATAGTAAAGGCTTTACAAAGTACAAAGGTACAGTAGTTGTGAGTTTGGTTTAGAGCATAGGTTGGCAAACTTTTTTCTTGTCAGATGGTGATTATTTTAGGATTTGCAGGCCAGAAAGTCTTTTTAGCAACCAGTCAACGCTGCCCTTGAAGCGTGAAAATGGCCACTCATAAATGAATGAGCATGACTATGTTCCAGTACCACTTTATTTACAAAAACAAGCAGTGGGCTGATCTGGCCCATGGGTCATAATTTGCTGACTCTCCTGGTCTAGAACACGGGTAGTGGAGAGTGGGAGGGTGGGGTGGCTTTAGTGAAAAAGTATCAACAAAGTTGGGTTTTGTGATTTCCTCATCTTGTATGTCTAAGTTCTAGTACCTATATGGTCTCCTTTTGGAGAGAAAATATCTCTGTATAACCTTCTGGTTTGAGTTCTCATTTGTCTTCTTGTTGGGGAATTAGGCCATAACCCTGTGTTCTTACCAGGTGCCTTTTCAGGCTAGTGATTCTTTGCTCAGTGTGCAGCAGAGAACAGGAGGCTCCTTGGGGTTTTAGATGACCTGTGTGACCTGAAATCAGACCGGACAAAACTAAGTAGAGCCCAGGGGGGTCTCTGATGGGTTCCTTCCCCGCCAGGTTGTTTCAGGTGAAGATGGAACGGGAGCAGCACCAGACTGAGATCAGGGATCTCCAGGACCAGCTCTCAGAAATGCACGATGAATTGGACAGTGCTAAGCGATCCGAGGACAGGGAGAAGGGGGCTCTGATTGAGGTAAGTGGGGATGTGGAGTCAGGTAACTGAACAGGCCCCACCTGCCGGGAGAGGGTGGGATGGATGGAGGAACCTGTCATTTTCTGTTGTGCATTTGTTCCATCTGTGTCTCTGATTAGAGTCTGTGAGAGCATCGTATGTGATAGTTTTTAAACATTGTCTTAGGAAAATTTTTAGCCATATAGAAAAGTAGAAAGAATAGCACATCATCACCCATGGACCCCCAACATAGATCTAACAGTTGTCAGTGTTTTGCCACATTTACTCCATCCATTCATCTATCCATCATCCTATTATTTTTTGTTTGTTTACTAAGCCATTTCAAAGCATGCCTCACCCTAAATTTTCAGCATACTGTTTTGAAAAATTAGGGAATTTTTTTACATAGCCACAATACCATTATCATACTTAAGAAATGAATAATTCTTATGATATAATAATTCTGATAGTCTTTATTCAGAATTTCCCAATTGTCCCCCAAATTTATTTCATAGTTGTTTTTTAAATCTCCTAAGCAGGCTGGGCTCAGTGGCTCATAATCCCAGCACTTTGGGAGGCTGAGGCGAGTGAATTGCCCGATCCTGCAGGTTTGAGACCAGCCTGGGCAACTTGGTGAGACCTGTCTCTACAATAAATAAAAAATTAACTGGGCGTGGTAGGGCACACCTGTACTTCTAGCTACTTGAAAGGCTAAGAAGAAAGGATCGCCTGAGCCCAGCAGGTCGAGATTGCGGTGGCTGTGAGCAGCATGCCCCTGCGCTCCAGCCTGGGTGACAGAGTGAGACTCCAACTCAAAAAACAAAAACAAAAAACCAATTTTCCAAGCTAGGATCCAGTCAGAAATCACATATTGCTTTCATTGTTATATCTCTCAGGTTTCACTTATCTTAGTATAGCTCCCCTGCCCCCCTCTCCGATGCCCTTGCTCTGTCTTCCAACCCACTGACCCACCGAAGAGACCAGAGCTGTGCCCCACATTCTGGATTTGTCTGATTGTTTCCTTATAGCATCCACTAACTTGTTCCACTCTCTCCTGTATTTCTGAAAATTGGAAATCAGATCTCAGCACTAATAGCATCAGGTTAAACTTTGGACAGAAATATTTCGTTAAGTATGAGATTTATGGAAAAAAAATTTAGGGACATTAAAATTGCATCAGTGCCCACATAGTACTTACCACAGGTTAAGTTTTAATTGTTTAAGGTTCCCACAGGACTATAAGCTCCATGAAGGCAGGGTTGGCTTAGCATTATGTCTGCAAAAGCTGATAGGGTGCCTGGGATGGATACCAGTCAGGAAATATTTGGTGAATGGTTGAATGCATCAATGATGAGTGAATGAATGAATGAAAAAATGCATTTGCTATGTACCTAGGATGCCTATCTGGCTTCTGCCTACGAGAGTTATTAAATATTTGGCTCTTATTAACCTATGAGTCAGTGGATATGTTCAACTCTTTCCTCCGCTTAGCATTTATTTATTTGTTTGTTTGTTTGCATTAGAGTCTCACTCTGTCACCCAGGCTGAAGTGCAGTGGCATGCTCACGACCACCATAGCCTTGACCTGCTGGGCTCAGGTGATCCTTCCTCCTCGGTCTTCCAAGTAGCTGGAACTACAGGCATGCGTCACCATGGCTGACTAATTTTTTTATTTTTTTTTTATAGAGACAAGGTCTTGCCAAGTTGCTCAGGTTGGTCTCGAATCCCTGAACTCAGGCAATCTTCTCACCTCGACCTCCCAAAGTGCTGCGATTACAGGCATGAGCAACCACACCTAGCTAGGAATGTTGGTTTTGATTGTTCACATTTTTTTGTAGGGAATACATACAATTGAGAGTCAGAAAAAAGATAGGACTTTTATCTTTGCACTTGTTTAGATATTTGATATTTGCTATCACATTATCGTCACTTGTATTTTGGCATAATTTTTTGTTTGTTTGTTTTGTTTTGTTTTGTCTTGAGTCAGGGTCTTATCCTGTCACCCAGACTGGAGTGCAGTGGCATAATCATAGCTTACCACAGCCTCAACCTCCTGGGCTCACAGGTGATCCTTCTGCCTCAGCCTCCTGGGCAGCTGGGACTACGGGTGCACACTACCATGCCTGGTTAATATATTTTTAATTATTTTTATTTTTTATTTTTGTAGAGACGAGGTCTTGCTATGTTGCCTAGGCTAGTTTTGAACTCCTGGGTTTCAGCAATCCTTCCATGTCAGCCTCCCAAAGTGCTGGAATTACAGGCATAAGACATTGCACCTGGCCTTGTATTTTGGCATAGTTTTGAAATTTCTTTATAAGTTTTGGTTTGTGGAAACAGTCCAACAAATAAATGATACACAATTTAGAAAAAAGCCAAAAAAAAAAAGAGTCAAAAAATAAAGATTCTTTGTTAGTGTTTCATTTTCTTCTGCCTCTCCCTTAGGGCTTAGGTGTTTTCTTTGTTCTGTTCTTGGGGTTAAAAACTTCTGGCTCTTAAGTCCCTGGGGCTCTCCTTGAGTCTCAGTTGTCAACTGTTTTCTCACTCCCTTCCTCTTTTAGTTTTGAACTAATTCCCCAGGAGGGATTTTAGTTCCTGCTTTTTAGAACTTAACCTTTCTCTTCCCCATGACTTGGCAAGTGTGACAGGAGAACGATTGTGGCCACACAGCACAGGAGTTCTCATGAAATCATTTTTCACATGGGTGGAGGAGAATAATTTTCTCTTTTCCCCACATGTTCATCTCTCTGGCCCTATTAGACTTTTTCTCCTGAGAAGGCCTCAGCCGTGTTCCTTACTACCCAGTAATACTCTTTTTTATCAAATGATTTCTTAAAACCCACCACATTCTTGGTATTATTCTGCTTTTCATGGCCTTGTCTTCGCTTGGGGCTCAGAGATACAAAGACAAGGACATTAGAATGAGGCTTTGAAAATATGTGTATGTATCCCTGAACATAAAATGACATTTTATAATAATACAGACACTGTTAAACCCAAATTTCAGAATCCGAGAGACCAACAAAGAGCCAGCTCTGATGCAAACACACAAGGGTCTTTATTCAGGCTCGAGTCTGGGCTCACGCCCGAAGCAACAGCTTCAGGGACGAGAGCCCCGATCCAGCATGGCAAGCAGTTTTTATATATCATTACAGAGGGAGGGGAAAGAACTTTAAACTTGTTTTTACATGATAGGGTAATTTCTCCTAATGGTACGGGAGCACTTGGGATTGTCTGGTCTGCTCAGCTACCTATGAT
>NW_007260156.1:279446-281575 GCF_000164805.1 Carlito syrichta | reverse complement strand
TTATTAAACCTTAAAATATTATGATTGGTCATGCTTGAATAACATGATTCTTTGACGTTAGCATGACCTATTTTAAAATAATTGAAACCTTACATTAATTGTAGTTAAAACTGGCCTAAAAGAATGCAGCCCAGTCTAAAGTACGCGCTGGGCTCTCAGGTGTGGGGCCCAAACTTTGTGCTGAGTCATTTTTGACAACTTTATTATTGAAAAGCTTGAAACTGCTCCCTATAAGTGCATACTAATTTTACAAATATACTGTTAAATTGTATAAAGAAGCTTGTACCATATAAAAGGCTCTCAAATGTGACCTGAATTTGAATTATATTTAATTTGTAAGCTGAAACCACAGTTTTATGGGAAACAGGAACAATAGGTTTTCAGAGTAAGCCATGCCTGTTACAGTTACAGAGCTTTCAGCTTAGATCAGCAGAGTTTCTTTAGGTTTCTTGTGTTTTATGGTAAAAAGAGGAGGAAAATGGGGCCAATGGCTCCCAAACACGTCCTAGTGGTCTCGGGGTCTACGGCCCTCCCTGATCCCTAACGCTCAGTGGGCCTCCGTGGCCGGCTCCCAACATCTTCCCCTTTATTTATTATTTTAGTACAAAACCATGAAACTCGGTGTTAAGCTGAAAAATGTTCCTTTTCAATACTCTGGAAATAACTGGAAATAGGCACAGCAAGACAAGAATTACTGTCCCGCAAATTCTTACATTAATAAGTATAGACATTAATGACTTTTGATTAGCAAACAATGAGAAGTTATTAAATATGGAACTAGTCAATTCATAGGACCGGAACTGCTTTTTAGCAACTTATGTCCTGTATGTCCTAATGTAATTTAGTGAGGTTTATATTTAAGTTCGAATGATTTTAAATTTTAAGGATATGATTTTTTATCTTGTCCCAAGTATGGACAGACTTATTTACCTCCAAAGGAATGAGGCAAATCCACTGAAACTCAGAGTGACATCAGAGAGCCAGTTTTATTTTTAAAGTTGCAAGCTCTTGTTTTACTGCTAATGCTGCCTTTTTTTTTAAAGCATTAACTTTTATTTTTTAACTTTTAATCTACAATTTTTTGAGTAGCCAATGCAATAGAAATATCCTTAGATAACTGATTAGCAAAGGTAGCTGTATGAACTTCCTTAGATAGAGCTACAGCTGAAACTGTTACTGAAGTAGTAATTGCTATTAATGCTATAATTTTTAAAATTAAGTAGCTAAAAAAAATTTTCTGTCTTTCTAACATAGCATTAACCTTATATAATGTTTGTAAACCATTTCAGCATATTAATGGGATGACAAAGATATGGGGACCAATAAATAGGGGAGTTGCTTGAGAATGACAAATTTTTTACAAAAGGCCTTGGTTAAACAATTAGTAAAATGCATTCAGTACAAGATATCTTATAAACATTAGCACGATAAATAATTTTAACAGTTTGATATTCACTCTAAATTAGAAATATATAAGGAGATTGCAAGTATGCTCTAATATGGTATAACTGAGTTTGTCCAATGGATTTAGACAGGCTGCCTGGCTGAAGGGCTGCAAGAGCTCTCCATAGATGAGGCTGAATAATCTGCCGGATGCCGTATTTGATGGACAGTACTGGAGGCACCCATCCATTGGAATGACACCTAGCTGCGGCAAGCGTATAGCCATTAAAAACCCCAGTCACTAATATGTTCTTATACCAGGCACAGGATAGTCCACCTTAGAGTTATAAGCACAGTCTCTTCATCTCAGGAAGCCAGTATGTTGCTGGATGAGCAACCAGTCCTTTCTGTATCATTGAAGGGGCAAACAGATGCTGATAGGCATCTAGTCGCATGATAGGGTTAGTTCCTCCAGGCATTAACATTTGCAGCCATCATCCATCCTGATAAGGGCTTTCTGTACTTAGAGACTTAAAGGTAGATATTAAGCAAGAAACCCGGTAATTATTAAAAGTAGAATTATTATATTATTATATTGAAAACTTTAGAGATATGTAGTTACGTTATAGCTTAAACTGAGAATTTAAAACAGGTAAACATTGGCAGGAGACAACAGTTTCCTTTGTTTTTATAATAGGTGTGACATACTTTTATAATAATTGATGTGCTAGAGAGTGAAGCCCAGG
>NW_007260156.1:267347-278954 GCF_000164805.1 Carlito syrichta | reverse complement strand
CCTGTATGCCCCTAACAAGAAGAGTTAAGATGCCTGTTTACTGTATTTAAAAGCCTGTTGTGGGGCCTTTTCCCTTAGCAGGGGCTTTTGTTCACCCCCCCTTTGAGACTTCATAGAGAAGTTAGGTATTTAAATTCTCTAGACTGCTATAGGAACAGGACCACACTTAGGGTCCTCCCCCTCCCCTTTTTTTTTTACAGTCCCTGATTGGGTTCTTCCTTTTTAAATTTTTAGCAGCACTTACTTCCCCTGGATGTTTTGAATTTCTTCTGGTTCAAGAAGTGTCTAGGGAAATAAGCTTATAAACTGTAATTAAAATTTATTTCAAATAGACAGCACATCTTCTTATGAGCATTTATGTTTGTGGCCCCCCTTTCCTTCAGAGGCCTACCATTAAACAATTTTATAGGTTTGACAAAGTTCATTTCAGGGATTTGGATCCTGAGTGATGAAATACCAAATACCTATATTTAGTTAATTTATGTTTCCAAAGGATTTCTAGTGATTATTATGCTAACCTGCAAATTGAAATTATACTGTTCTAGTTTTATCTGATGGAGTTTTTCTTGGATTCGCCAAGGGGTGGGACAGGTTGCCACTTGGCCTGCAGTAGAAATGTTTAAACGCCTTTTAAAACCTACCTATAGGAAATTTATGTCTAGCCTGTGCTAGCTACCCTGCCTCAATTATTTATTCTTTAGAGATTTTTTTTTGATCCCATAATTATTTGGGGTGCTGAGGGGTGAAGGTCCGTCTTCTGTAATTTCTTCAGAGCTGATAATGGGCGCAGTCCTGCCTAGCCAGAGATCGAAAATCTCTCCCTGTCTGACTTAAGGCGTCCAGATTTGTTTCAGCAGTGGCATTATTTTCAGGCACTGGCTGGAATTTTTGCATGACTATTATGTGGGCATAAAATTACTGGATTCTAGCTCAATAAAAGGAATAAAGTGAGGCCTACATTTTGACAATTGTAGGCAGGGGCTGATTACCTTTTTATATAAAAGCTATAAGGTCTGAAGTTATTAGCATAACTTAAATGATAAACTTTGATTTCTGTGGCTTTATTACAAGTACCAGCTTTTGTATTTCTGGACTATAATGGTAGCCTGACAGATTGTTTTAGACTATAATTTGAACTAGGCACTTAAGTAAATTCTATATAAAATTTGAAGAGAAATCCGAAAATGTTTGGAGACTTGCATTCAGTAAAGACTTTATTATGCCTAGATTGTTTATAGAACTTCTTTTGTATGTATATATATATATTTTTTTAAACTTTCCTTATACCATTTTGGTGTGCTTATACCATTTTATTTTTATTTATTTATTTATAGATAACCTTTTACAGTCATAATTTGAATTTACCTTTTAGTAATTGTTAGGTGAGACATTTAGTTTTTGGAACACCTTTAATTCCACTAGAGAGCAGGTTTCAGGAGGAAGAAATTCAGTATGAGCACAAGGGCTAAAAACTTAGCCTTAGTATTAATTAAGAAATTAATTTGGACCCCAGCCACATTTATATAGACCCAAGGATTCTCTGAGTGGATGGCATACAGAGTGCTGCGGTGGGCCATGCCCCTCCCCCTTCAGTCAACAGTCACTATCGCTGAGCTAGGTGTTTCCCCTCCCCTTTAGGAGGGGTTGCACCATCTCCTTAGCAGGTTTATCTTTATCGGGCCTTTTTTTGGGTGGCTGGAGCTTTTGCCTTTAGTGGCAACTGCCAATTTGTTTACCTTTCCTCTGGCTGGTGCTCATTTTGGAGTTCTTCTCCTTTTTTTTTAGAGTGAACAGACCATGAAGATGTAAAATGATCTGTTCCTATTTATTTCTAAACAGGCAAAACTGTTAAAAATTCTCATGAATTACTAAACAGCAGCCTTAGTCATAAGATGTGGACAATTAAATGAGCATAGCCAAAAAATGCAAGCATTAGTGTTATTTAGCATTTGAAAATGAGAACAGCCTATTCATTCCCTTGGTTGCCAGAGAAAGGTCACAAAATTATTATTATTTTTTTAAGGCTAGCATTAACTTACATTGCATTTCTCTGTTTCTTTACAGGTGGGTTAGAATGAGCTCCTTCAGAATTTACGAAGGAGAATGCAGGCTAAGGAAGGGAGGGGGAGTGGTCCCCGGAAAGAGTTTAAGATAACCAGTAACATGTCTTATACACAACTGGCAATTTTCCATAACCTTAACAACAAAAGGCAGAAATTTTAACAGCGCCAGCAGGTTAGGAGAAGACACCACTTAAATAAGAGGAGACAAGATGATATTGAAAAATATGCGCCAATCAAGTTTTTAGAAGACCATATTTCCCATTAAACAAAGCACAATAACTTAACCAGCTTTTTAACAGATTCAAAGTGATAGACACCTGTTAGCAATTGATAGGTTGGTATACCCCCAACACAGACTATTAACTTTTTTAGCCTTGAGAGTTTACAGAATTTCTTTTATTTGTTTCCATTAACTTTTACCTAACATGTTCGATGAACTTAAACCATTCTTTGACATGTCTTAACTTTCTATTTTTGTTCTATGCTTTCTGTAACCAGCCATTCTATTATAGAGCAAAAATGTATTATTAAAAACATACTTTATATTATTTATATATTGGCTAAATACATCTTATATTGCTTATATTATTTATTTTGGCTGAAAATTCTAGGATACCTTTTAAAATGAAATGATAGAACTAGTTATTAGCAGAAATTGTTTTGCAGCAGTATTTAGAATTTGTAAGCTTTTATACTCACCTTGAAAGTTTTTTTGTTTTTTGGGCTTTTTTTGCTCATGCTCATTAATCCTCTTTGTTCTCAGTTTTCTCTCTGCTGAGAGCAGACTATGGCTCGCAGGCTCCGCCCCGCTCACAGGGGTGGGGGGAGGTGGGGCAAGGGTTGCCGCGCTGTGCCTCGGCCACCCAGGCCAGGCTTTGTTTCCCGTGAGGCCAGGACTCTGAGCGTCGGCCCTGTTTGGGTGGAATAAAAGATTTTGCCCACGGGGGAGGGGGGGGTTTATTAGTTACGTACCTGATTTGGGCGGCTATAACGGAAATCAGGAAGATAATATGCTTAACCTGCAAAGCAAAACTTAGTGAGAAAGTGCTCTCAGGTGGCCATTTTACATTGAAGGACGGCCTCTTTTTTTTTTTTTGCAAATGATTTCATTCAGATTATCAGCTTTACTTTATGTCCGAGAAATAATCAGCCATGAGTTAGAGTCAGTCTCTGTCCCATGTTTTCCGTCCACAGTAACACACATATAAACAGCAGATAATATTAAAAAAAAAAAAAACGCAACCAACACAAAAATATACTTTCCTACGGCCGTAGAGACAAAGACAAAACCCATCTGAAGGCAAGCCCACACCTCTTGGTGCTGGGCTACCTTCAGATATGAGGACAGTGCTATCCTCCAAATGGGGGCATACCAGACGACCCCCTCTCTCAGACCGCCACTGCGTCCGAGAGCTACTGAGTCCGTGCCTCTCGCACCTGGACCCCCTCTGTGCCTGCGCTTTCCAGCGCCTAGGCTCCCTCTGAGATCAAGAGACGTCTCCCAAGGTCTCTGGCCGGAAGGGTCCTAGAGTGCGTCCACTCTACCTTATTCTGGCCTTATAAAATGGATATCAATATCCTACCAGAAGCGCACGTGCACTTACCCACTGGCTAAGACCCTTTGGGCTGGAGTCTAGGAGGTCTCTGAAATCTCGCTGGGGCCTCCAAATGTTGAACCCGGGACTCTAATGAGAGAGATAGAGACCACAAAGAGCCAGCTCCGATGCAAACACACAAGGGTCTTTATTCAGGCTCGAGTCTGGGCTCACGCCAGAAGCAGCAGCTTCAGGGACGAGAGCCCAGATCCAGCATGGCAAGCAGTTTTTATACATCATTACAGAGGGTGGGGAAAGAACTTTAAACTTGTTTTAACATGATAGGGTAATTTCTCCTAATGGGTAGGAGGGCACTTGGGATTGGTCCTGTCCGCTCAGCTACCTGTGATTGACTGGGGAGCTGCTAAATGAGCAGAGTGGAATGTCAGCAGGCAGGCTAAGCAAAGGAATGTCCGGGAGGGGTTTATTACTTGACATTCACATACTGCTCGCAGCAGTTGCGGAAGCAATCGGTTATTTTATGAGACAAACAAAAATTAAACTTAACAAAATTCTAAGTACAAACACTGCAAACAAATACAGTGAACGTGGGGTAGGAATTCATATAGTAATAGTTCTCTTAGAGTTTTTTTTTAATCTCTTGGGTCTCTCAGGGCAAGACCTCATCTCTACAATAAATCAAAAATTAGCCAGGCGTGGTAGTGCGTGCCTGTAGTTCCGGCTACTTGGAAAGCTGAGGCAGAAGGATCGCCAGAGCCCAGCAGGTCGAGGCTGCGGTGACCTGGAGCAGCCACTCCACTCCAGTCTGGGCAACAGAGTGAGACTCCAACTAAAAAATAAAAAATAAAAAATAAAAAACAAAATCATGAAATAACCCAGAGAAAGAATACTTTATCTACAGAGAAAAAAGAATAAAAATTAATTGTAAGCTTCTCGAAGTCATGCAAGTAAGAATGGAATGAAATATTTCATGTTGTGAGAATTCTAGGTTCAAGGCCATTGTTTTTGTTAGTGTGTTCATTAAGCTATGGACAGGCCATGTTCTATGTTTTCTTAAGCCTTGGTCCCTTCTCCTACCATGTTCCGTGTTTTCTTAAGTCTTGGCCCTGTCTCCTACCTTGGGAAGATGAATCTTTCTCTCTCTCTCTCTCTCTCTCTCTCTCTCTCTCTCTCTCTCTCTCTCATTCTCTCTCTCTCTCTCTCTCTCTCTCTCTCTTTCTCTCTCTCTCCCTCTCATTTACTTTCTAAATAAACTATATTTTCCAATCTAAAATAAAGAAAAATTCTAGGTTCAAAATCCCTTTCCCACTGAATTGTGAAAGTCTTGTTCTTGCTCCATTTATTTCTATTTGTTTTTGAACAACAAATGATGCAGATGGTCTTATCAATCAAAACATTGTTCCTTTCTAGGTAACATGTTAAGTTTTAATGGAAGCTTTTAATTTTTTATTTTTATCCTGAGAGTCTTAAAATGTTAAGAATATGTATGCATTAGTGAATCTTTTTTCATGTGCCCTATTCAGTGTTGAGAACATTCAGTCTGAAAACATATATTGTTCCTCAGTTCCGAAAAAAAGTTCTTTATTGTTATTGCTGCTACTACCATTGCCATGACTACTGCTACTACTATTAATATCACCTTCATCATTAAACTTTGTCATCATCATCTTCCAACTCTTCTCTTTTGTTTTCTCTATTCTCTCCTTCTAGAACTCCTTTTTATTCACTGAGGGTTGAAACTCCAATCTGATCTATGTTTGGCACTCACAGTTTTAATTTCCAACAAATCTTTTTATTTTCTGATTGTTCATTTTTTAGACAGTTTGTTCATGTTTCATGGATTCAACATCTTAAAATATTTTTAAAGTTAGTTTCTGTTTCCTAAATTACTTTGTTTGTTTTTTTCTGAATCATCTATTTTGTTTATTCATCTCTACCTTCCTTTTCAGGATTATTTCTTTTTCTTAGATCTGAGATTGTTCTTATTTGTCAATTCATATTTATAAATGGAAAAATAGCTTGGTGAAATAGATGGCTCACAAAAATGTTCCTCTGCCTTGTGAAAATGTATTTGTGGAATGGGTCTTTTAACTTTTACCAGTGCATCCTGCTGTCAACTTTTCTTCAGAAGATGACAAGGACTTATCCATGCTTTGGTCCACACCCAACAGGAAGTGTGGTGTTTCTTACATTATCTTTCTCGAAGACCAATGTGGCTATAGAGGCATAGATAGTCTTACTTGAAGTCCAGGGACATGAATGGCAGCAGAGAGAGCAGAATCAAAGCTAGATGAACCAGTTAAGAGTTAGGAAAGGCAGAGGAACAAGCAGTGCTGTGGACATGTTAGAGGACACTATAGGAAACCTTCTTTTTGCCAAATAGATTACAAAGGAAGCATTTGAAGAGGAGAGGGACCAGAACATTCTGATACATGAGTAAGCACTGTCCAGTAAGAGATACTCACCTTCCTCCCACTTCTTGTTGTTGTTGAACTTTAACCTGTTTCATTGTATCTTTTCTGTAAGAGTCCTAAGTCATTGGTAACAGATAGCACAGACAAGTGATATTTCAAATCTTATATATTAAAGAAACGATCTTCTAAAGTAGTAAATTTATACTCAGGAA
The DNA here is from genome assembly GCF_000164805.1 of Carlito syrichta. Lineage (NCBI taxonomy): Eukaryota > Metazoa > Chordata > Mammalia > Primates > Tarsiidae > Carlito > Carlito syrichta. The sequence continues at coordinate 272,709 of NW_007260156.1, read as the reverse complement.
AATATAAATTAAAACAGGAAATGAAGGTCATAGAACAAAAGAGAACAACGAGTGAGCCATGTAGATCAACCAATTGGCTACAATTTAAAATTTAACTTAATTTCTTAAAAGCCAAGAAAAATAGGAGACTAGGCCTATTTACATAATTCTCCAAACGAGTCCTAAGGGGGTGCAAAACATTTTGTAAAACTGAATTTTAAAAGCAATTTCTCATATGGAATTTAAGAGAAAAAGAAAGTAAGCACCAGGGTATAATACAATAATAGTGATAATACTTACCATTTATTGAGTATGTACTATGTGCCAGGTGTCATTACACATACTCTATGAGCCAGTTGTCTGACTGAGTGAATGCTAGGGAACTAGCGGCCAGGGGGCCAGGGGTCTCCTGGTGCAACAACTGGTGCCACAGGTCTGGGCTTGGACCCTAGCAATTCCTGGAATGCAGAAGCCAAGCACCATTTTCTCTTTCTTATCTTTTTTTTTAAAATCAACAAACCCTCCCTGGGAAGAAAACGCTGGGAGAGACTGTCTAAGTGGGGCTCATGAGTGGGTGGCCAGGCCCCTGGTGCTGCAGCATCTCTACTTTGTCCCTGGCTCTTCCTGGATGATGGAAGTGGAGCACCATTGTTTTCTTTTTTAAACAGACAGAAGTTTTCCTTTGGAAAAGTGGTAGGAAGTTAATAGTGCCCCAGGTGCTCCATCACCATTGAAGCATGAGAGAGACTGCTCCCGACTCTGCCTCATCACTTCAGCACCTGGCAGGGCACTGGAAGAGGCTGCTGAACAGAGTCCAGAGGCAAGTTCCCATGAAAGAGGACAAGAGAGACACCCCACCACAATATTGAAGGCAGGGCAGGAAAGTGCTCCAACTTGCTCACCATGGACCAACAGATCCAATCTCTGTGACTGGTGGATCAACTACTCAGGGCTTGATTGTGGCCCAAAGGGAATAGCCTGGGAGCATAAATTTCAGAGGGCCCTGATAAGTGCTGAGTTCTAGGCACCCCAACCCCTACTCTGATCTAGCTATGGGACAAAGGGTGTGGCCAGAAAAGGATGAGGAAGAACTCCAAAGAGATCAGGGGTGAGTCTGGGGCTGACCCAAACCCCTTCCTCCCCAGCAATCCTCTGAATGTCAGACCCACACAGCTGGGCCATGACTGAGAGGGACAAACCCAGGAAGAGTCTGGATGTCAGTCGCCATAGGAGAACTCCATTCCATGATAGGCCTGGCTGTGGCACCCCAGTGAGAGTACATACCTGGGGAAGAGACAGTCTTGTACCTCCCCACCAGAGATCTCCCTGACCATACAAGTGTGGGAGGGGTGGCCTCCAGTCCCACCCACCTCCATTGCCCCTCCTCCTTCCCTGCTTTGAACACTGAGGAGAGAGTGAAAGAGGTGGCTCTGCAGGAGAGACCTGATTAGCGGAACAATTACAGAGCCTGCCACAAGAGGGCAGGGTTTTTTTGTTAGTTTATTTGGTTTTGGTTTTGTTTTTTAAATTTTCAATTTTTTTAATTAAAAAAATTTTTTTGACTGTTTGCTTGTTACTTCATCTGTATTTAAAATATTTTCCTTTGTGCATGAATGTGTATGTGAAGGTTTGATCTGCATCCCCCCAAAAAAATTTTTTTTATTTTTCTTTTCTTTTTCTGTTTCTTTCTTCTTTTATTTGTCATTTATGTGTGTATGGGAATGATTGAGTGTTCGTCTTTTGATTTTGTTGTGGTTGTTGGTTTTTATTCTTTTGTTCTTCTGGATTTTTTTTATATTCATTTTTTATAGTTTAAGGGCCATGTCAATAGATGTGTGAGGGTTCAACCTGAATCCTCTTTTCCCCTATCTTCAGTCTGTTTTTCTTCTCTATTCACTTTGTGTTAGGTATGTGTGTGTGTATGTGTGTGTGTCTAGTTTTCTTGGGGATCTTTTTGTTGCTGATTGTTTTGTTTCGCTTTCTTGTTATTTCAGTTTGTATTGGAGAGAGAGAGAGAGAGAGTGTGTGTGTGTGTGTGTGTGTGTGTGTTCAATTGCTTTTGCATTGGTTTCTGCTTTGCATTGTCATATAAAGTGGTAGTGGGGAGTGGGTCCTACAATAAGTAGCATTTTAATTTGTAAGTAGTTTCTGGTTCCTAGCATCCCATTCCCCTACTTTACTCAAATTTTGAAAACTACAAGACAGAGCAAAGCTTCCCATTCACCATCCTATTTCAAAATAGAACAAATCCAGAGCCTGGATCAGGGCAGAATAGAGGTCTGAGAAAACATCAGAAGGAAAAGTCTCTACCATTGACACTGAATAACAGACCTAGAGAAAAACAAGAGACCTGTCACAAATGAGAAAGAGCCAAAGGAAGACCTCAGGCAATTTCAAGTGTACCAAAGACAAAACTCCTGAAAAATCAGACCTTGGTACCCAAACAATGGAATTCATCAAAGACTGTCCCCAGAATACAACAGGGATTAGTGAATGCATGGAAAGAGTAAAAAGGACTCAAGAAAGACAAGATGCAACACTGAAAGAACTTGTAACAGAGATTTTGGCAATAAATAATTTCATCCAGGAAATAAATAACAAGAAGACAAGCATGGAATGCAGAATTAATCTAGCTGAAGAAAGAATCTCAGACCTTGAATACCAGAACATGGAATTAATTTGATCTGTAAAAAACAGAAAGAAGACTCAGAAAGAAAGACCAATACCTACAAGAGATGTGTGATTATATCAAGAGGCCAAACCTCACTTCACTCATATCCTGGAAGAAGAAAGGGAAATGAAAAACAACTTGGAGCAAGTATTCCAGGAAATAATCCAAGAAAATTGTCCCCATCTCAACAGAGATATGACCAGCCAAGCACAAGAGATACAGAGAACTCCACAAGACATCAAATGAGAAGACCAATCCCTGGACACATATTAATTTGCCTACACAAAGTAGGCACAAAAGAAAAAATTCTAAAGGCAATAAGAGAGAAAGGTCAGACTACCTTCCTGGGAAAACCAATCAGAATAGCACAGACCTATCAGCAGAAACACTACAAGCAAGAAGGAACTGGAACCCTATATTCAAAGTCCTCAAAGATAAACAATTTAAACCAAGAATTTCCTAACCAGTCAAGCTCAGCTTCATCAGTGATGGAGAATTAAAATCCTTCCCAGATATCTAATCCCTAAGAGATTATGCAGCTTCCAGACAACTCTACAGGAGATACTTAAAAAGGTATCGAGCACAGAAGAAAGAAGAAAAGGATTGACCACACGCTTCCCAAGAGAATAGCAGAGCACAGAATCAGCAGAGAATACAGCACAACTAGAAACTTGAAAACACACACATACATTAACCCCACAGCCAAAAGAAAACAAACAAAGGAAAAACTTTATAAGAACCTCATGACAGGGATAAAAACATCATATTTCAATAATCAGCCTGAATGTGAATGGACTAAATGCACCACTGAAAAGACACAGAATGATAGACTGGATAAGAAACCATGACCCAATTATTGGCTGGATCCAGGAGACTCATCTCACTTCAAGGCATGCACACAGACTCAAAGTTTAAGGTTGGAAAACAAGCTTCCAGGCAAATGGATCTCAAAACAAGGCAGGAGTTGCAATCTTAATATCACACAAAACCACCTTTAAACTATCAAAAATTTTAAAAGATGCAAAAGGACACTACATAATGATAAAAGGTTCAATCCATCAAAAAGAAATATCCATCCTAAACCTATACACACCCAACACAGGAGCACCAGCATTTATAAGGCAACTACTAAGTAAGCTAAAAAAAGATATTGACTCTAACACTATAATAGTAGGGGACTTGAATACCCCACTGTCAACCCTAGATAGATCATCAAGGCAAAAAATCAACAAGGAGATCCAGAGCCTAAATTTGACACCTGACCAAATGGACTTAATAGATACCTACAGATTATTCCACCCAACAACCACAGAATATAAATTCTACTCATCACCACATGGAACATACTGCAAGATTGATCACATCCTTGGCCATAAATCAAGCATAAACAAATTCCATAAGGTTGAAATCTTGCCATGCACATTCTCAGACTACAGTGGAATAAAAATAAATATCAAAACCAACAACATTTCCCCAAAGCCCACAAGGACATGGACACTAAATAACATTATGCTGAACAATTACTGGGTCAACACTGAAATTAAAGCAGAAATTGAAAGATTCCTGGAAAGAAATGAAAATGAAGAAATATCTTACCTACACCTCTGGGATGCCCTGAAAACAGTTCTCAGAGGGGAATTTATATCTCTGTGAGCACACATCAAGAAAATGGAAAGATCAGAAGTTGAGATCCTAACAAATCACCTAAGTGAGCTGGAAAGAGAAGACCATCAAAACCCCAACTTCAGCAGAAGAGTCAAAATCACAAAGATAAGAACCCAAATACAGGACATAGAAGACAAAAATATCTTAGAAAACATCAACAACAGCAACAAAAGCTTGTTCTTTGAAAGAATTAACGAGATTGATGGTCCCCTAGTCAGAATGACCAGGAAAAAGAGAGAAAAAAACCCAAATGAAAACAATCAGAAATACAAAAGCTCACATCACAACTGACCCCGAAGAAAAACAAAAGATTATCAGAGGTTACTATGTACACCTATATGAAAACAAACTTGATAACCTAAATGAAATGGAGAACTTTCTGACATCACACAACCTCCCCACGTTCTAACAAGAAAACACTGAGACACTAAATAGACTAATAAAAACCCAGGAAATTGACTTTGTCATATGAAAACTACCTACAAAAAAAAGTGCTGGACCGGATGGCTTTCTAGCAGAATTCTACAAAATGTACAAGGAGGAACTGATACCAATCCTACTGAAAGTATTCTAGGCAATTGAGAAAGATGGAATTCTCCCAAATCATTTTACAAAGCAAAACCAGGTAAAGATAAAACAAAAAAAGAGAACTACAGGCCAATATCCCTTATGAATATAGAAGCAAAAATCCTCAAGATTTTAGCAAATTGGATCCAAAAACACATCTCAAAAAATCATTCACCATGACCAAGTAGGCTTCATCCCCAGGATGCAGGGCTGGTTTAACATTTGCAAGACCATAAATATCATTAAATACTTCAACAGATGTAAAAACAAGAACCACACAATGATCTCATTATATGCAGAAAAAACTTTTGATAAAATCCAGCATCCCTTCTTGATAAAAACCCTCAAAGACCTAGGTATAGAAGGAACATACCTCAAAATAGTAAGTGCCATCTACAATAAACCCACAGTTAACATATTGCTAAATGGACAGAAACTGGAAACATTTTCCCTGAAAACTGGAACAAGACCAGATTGCCC